>NC_088234.1:17665718-17798218 GCF_036934945.1 Oncorhynchus masou masou | reverse complement strand
ATAAGATGTTATTTGGGTTAAAAAATATTATAATACTATTAACAGTACTGTGATAGTCATTTACTCTCTCAACTCTCAGATTTGGGTCTAAGGAGATATAGGGCTCAGTTGAAACCCAAAGACATTCTAATATAATTGTTTTTATGTCCTAAACACATCTATCAATGTGACTGCAAAACTAGATGCCAAAGACTCTAGACTGATTTGAATAAAGATCACCTGCATCATTTTAATACACAACAATCAACAACATTTATTTGTATAGCACTTTTTATAAAGACAGATTGTCACAAAGTGTTTTACAACATGAACAATATAAAATATATAAACAATAAAACACACAAACGCTACATGAATTGTTTAGACAGGGAAGTCTTACCAGAGATGTACAGTACAGCAGATTCGTCCAACCTTAATCTTCACCTCCAGTTGATCTCCTCTTGATCTCCACACTCTAGTCCCATCCTCTGTCATCTTATATAGGCCCAGATACACACGCACGCACACACACACACACACACACACACACACACACACACACACACACACACACACACACACACACACACACACACACACACACACACACACACACACACACACACACACACACACACACACACACACACACACACAAACACACACACCCTTAAGGTTGACAGTTACGTAGAAGAATGCAGGAAACACTTAACAAGCCCCTTTTCTATGGTAGTGAGTATTTATTTTCAAATTGTATTAGTCACAAGTGCAGAACACAACAGGTTTAGACCTTACAGGGAAATGCTTATTTACAAGCCCCAAACCAACAATGCAGTTTAAAAAAAAAATGGATAAGATTAAGAAACAACAGTAACAAGTAATTAAAGAGCATCAGTAAAATAACAATAGTGTGACTATATACAGGGTGGTACCGGTACAGAGTCAATGTGCGGGGGCACCGGTTTGTTGAGGTAATATGTATATGTAATTAAATTTACTATGCATAGATGATCAAAACAGAGAGTACCAGCTGTGTAAATTAGGAGGGGGGGGGGCAATGCAAATAGTCTTGGTAGCCATTTGATTACATGTTCAGGAATCTTATGACTTGGGGGTAGAAGCTGTTTAGAAGCTTCTTGGACCTAGACTTGGCATTCCGTTACCACTTACCATGCGGTAGCAGAGAGAACAGTCTATGACTAGGGTGGCTGGAGTCTTTGACGATGTTTAGGGCCTTCCTCTGACACTGCCTGGTATAGAGGTCATGGATGGCAGGATGCTTGGCCGTACGCACTACGCCTTGCGCCTTGCGGTCTGAGGTCGAGCAGTTGCCATACCAGGCAGTGATGGAACCAGTCAGGATAGTCACGATGGTGCAGCTGGAAATCCTTTTGAGGACCTGAGAACTCATGCCAAATCTTTTCAGCCTCATGAGGGGGAATAGGTTTTGTCGTGCCCTCTTCATGACTGTCTTGTGGTGCTTGGACCATGTTAGTTTGTTGGTGATGTGGACGCCAAGGAACCTGAAGCTCTCAACCTGCTCCTCTGCAGCCCCGTCAATGAGAATGAGGGTGTGCTCAGTCCTCTTTTTCCTGTAGTGCACAATCATCTCCTTTGTCTTGATCACGTTGATGGAGAGGTTATTGTCCTGGCACCACACAACCAGGTCTCTGACCTCCTCCCTATAGGCTGTCTCTTCGTTGTCCGTGATCAGGCCTACCACTGTTGTGTCATCCGCAAATTTAATGATAGTGTTGGAGTTGTGCCTGGCAGTCATGAGTGAACAGAGAGTACAGGAGGGGATTGAGCACGCACCTCTGAGGGGCTCCTGTGTTGAGGATCAGCGTGGCGGATGTGTTGTTACCTGCCCTCACCACCTGGGAGCAGCCTGTCAAAAAGTACAGGATCCAGTTGCAGAGGGAGGTGTTTAGTCCCAGGGTCCTTTGCTTATTTATGAGCTATGAGGGAACTATGTTGTAAAAGCTGAGCTTTAGTCAATGAATAGCATACTCACATAGGTGTTCCTTTTGTCCAGGTAGGAAAGGGCAGTGTAGAGTGCAGTAGAGATTGCATTGTCTGTGGACCTGTTGGGGCGGTCTGTAAATTGGAGTGGGTCTAGGGTTTCTAGGATAATGGTGTTGATGTGAGCCATGACCAGCCTTTCAAAGCACTTCATGGTTTGTAGTCATTTAGGCAGGTTACCTTAGTGTTCTTGGGCACAGGGACTATGGTAGTCTGCTTAAAACATGTTGGTATTACAGACTCGGACAGGCAGAGGTTGAAAATGTCAGTGATGTCATGGCTTCTGGTTGGGGCACGTACGGTCACTGTGGGGGTGACGTCATCGATGCACTTATTGATGAAGCCAATGACTGATGTGGTTGGTGTACTTCTCAATGCCATCGGTTGTATCCCGGACCATATTCCAGTCTGAGCTAGCAAAACAGTACAGTAGCTTATCATCTGCTTCATCTGACCACTATTTTACTGATCGAGTCACTGGTGCTTCCTGCTTTAATTTTTGCTTGTAAGCAGGAATCAGGAGGATAGAATTATGGTCAAATTTGTCAAATGGAGGGTGAGGGAGAGCATTGTATTTGTCTCTGTGTGTGGAGTAAAGGTGGTCCAGATATTTTTCCCCTCTGGTTGAACATGTAACATGCTGATAGAAATTTGGTCAGACAGATTTAAGTCACCAGTTACTAGGAGCGCCGCCTCTGGGTGAGCGATTTATTGTTTGCTTATGGCGGAATACAGCTCATTCAATACGGTCTTAGTGCCAGCATCAGTCTGTGGTGGTATGTAGACAGCTACGAAAAAATACAGATGACAACTCTCTAGGTAGATAGTGTGGTCTACAGCTTATCATGAGATACTCTACCTCAGGCGAGCAATAGCTCCAAAATTCCTTAGATATCCTGCACCAGCTGTTATTTACAAAAATACATAGTCTGCCGCCCCTTGATCTTACCAGACACTGTGTTCTATCCTGCCGGTACAGCGTATAACCAGCCAGCTGTATGTTGATAATGTTGTCGTTCAGCCATGACTCCGGGAAGCATAAGATATTACAGTTTTGAATGTCCCGTTGGTAGTTTAATCTTCTGCGTAGGTCATCGATTTTATTTTCCAAAGATTACACGTTTGCTAGCAGAATGGAAGGAAGTGGGGGTTTATTCGATAGCCTACAAATTCTCAGAAGGCAGCCTGCCCTCCGGCCCCCTTTTCTCTGCCTTCTCCCCAAATGATGGGGATCTGCGCCTGTTCCCGGAAAAGCAGTATATCATTCACATCGGGCTCGTTGGAATCGTTGGAGGAAAAATGGATTCTGCCAGTCCGTGGTGAGTAATCGCAGTTCTGATGTCCAGAAGATATTTACAGTCAAAAGAGACGATAGCGGCAACATTATGTACAAAATAAGTTTTGAAAAATGTGTTAAACAAAGCAAAGAAACAAACAAAAAACACAATTGTTTGGGAATACGTGAAACGTCAGCCTTCTTCTCCAACGCCACCTTATCAGTGACACTTCCTTGGGAAACTGGAGTGGTGCTATTTTTTAGGGCTTAGATGCTTCAACAGAAAAATACAAATATAAGGTATGAAAGCAAAGTATAACTCAAAAGTGATAGACATTTTTTGGATACTCCAGTGAATGAAATGAACATCGTCTCAAGTGGTTTTCTTGTTTAGACACCATCTTTTATTTTTTAAACAGTTTATTGGTAGTCCTATAAGAATGTGAGTTAAAGACACTAAACGTATCATGAAAACATTAACTTCAGAAAGTATTCAGACCAGTTGACTTTTTCCATATTTTGATATGTTACAGCCTTATTCTAAAATTGCTCAAATTGTTTTTTTCCTCATCAATCTACACACAATAACCAAAATGACAAAGCAAAAATATTTTTTAAATTTATATAAAAAATAAAAAACTGAAATATTACATTTACATATGTATTCAGATCCTTTACTTAGTATTCTGTTGAAGCACCTTAGGCAGTGATTACAGCCTCGTGTCACGACTCGTCGTCACCGTCCTACTAGCCACTACCGATCCCTTTTCGTGTATCTGTTGGTTTTCTTCTTCTCCGGTTCGTCTTTTATCCTGTGTTGGATTATTTCACCCTGTGAGTATTTGGGTTGACTGTGTTTATTGTTCACCGGAGAATAAAACTTTCATATCGCTATCTGCTCTCTGCGCCTGATTCCACCCACCTTGATTAGACGTGACACCTCGAGTCTTCTTGGGTATGACATAACAAGCTTGGCACACCTGTATTTGGGAAGTTTCTCCCATTCTTCTCTGCAAATCCCCTCAAGCTCTGTCAGGTTGTATGAGGAGCATCGCTGCACAGCTTTTTTCAAGTCTCTCCAGAGATCCTTCGATCAGGTTTAAGTCCGGCCTTTGCCTGGGCCGCTCATAGACTTGTCTCAAATCCACTCCTGCGTTGTCTTGTCTGTGTGCTTAGGGTCGTTGTACTGTTGAAAGGTGAACCTTCACCCCGGTATGAGGTCCTGAGAGCTCTGGAGCAGGTTTTCGTCAAGGATCTCTCTGTACTTTTCTCTGTTCATCTTTGCCTCGATCCTGACAATTCTCCCAGTCCCTGCCGCTGAAAAACATCCCCACAGCATGATTCTGCCACCACCGTGCTTCACAGTACGGATAGTGCCAGGTTTCCTCCAGACGTGATGCTTGGCATTCAGGCCAAAGAGTCGTGTTTCTCATGGTTTCTCGTGTTTCTCAGAGTCTTTAGGTGACTTTTTGGCAAACTCTAAGCGGTTTGTCATGTGCCTTTTACTGAGGAGTGGCTTCCGTCTGGCCACTCTACTATAAAGGTCTGATTGTCCTTCTGGAAGGTTCTCCCAACTCCACAGAGTATCTCTAGAGCTCTGTCAGAGTGACCATCGAGTTCTTGGTTATCTCCTGACCAAGGCCCTTCTCCTCCGATTGCTCAGTTTGGCCTGGCGGAAAGCTCTTGGAAGAGTATTCTCAACGTCTTCCATTTAAGAATGATGGAGGCCACTGTGTTCTTGGGGACCTTCAATGCTGCAGAGACGTTTTGGTGCCCTTCCCCAGATCTGTGTCTCAACACAATCCTGTTTCGGAGCTCTATGGACAATTCCTTCGACCTCATGGCTTTGTTTTTGCTCTGACATGCACTGTCATCTGTGGGACCTTATATAGGCAGTGGTGTGCCTTTCCAAATCATGTCCAATCAATTGAATTGACCACAGGTGGACTCCATCTCAAGGATAATCGATGGAAACAGGATGCACCTGAGCTCAATTATGAGTCTTATAGCAAAGGGTCTGAATACTTATGTAAATATGGTATTTGTGTTATTTATTTTTAATACATTTGCAAACATTTCTAAAAACCTGTTTTTGCTTTGTCATTGTTGGGTATTGTGTGTAGATTGCTGAGGATTTGTATTTATTTAATACATTTTAAAATAAGGCTGTAACGTGACAAAATGTGTAAAAGGTCAAGGTGTCTGAATGTTTCTGAAGGAACTGTATCTACATATATCCAGCTTCTGTGATTTTTGCAGTAAAATCCTGACTTTTATGGCCGTTTGGGAATTTCTATTAAACTCAGTTTTGTTTTTACAGACTCTTTTCATCAGTGTTGTTTTACTTAAGGTCCTTAATTAGGTTAACTGATTGAGGATTTTTAGCATTTGGTTTTTTACTGCAGGTGGCTGAATCAGGGCCACACAGAGAGCTTCTTGGTAACTACTTTGAAACAAAAGTAAACACCTCACACACATGGTTATGGGCTTTAAAAATAAGAAAACACCTGTATCATGTCAAATATAGAGTTGAAATGTATTACATTGTCAGTTTGCATCCCAATATTACACTGTATACTGTCAGGATTTGGCCAGGGTTGTTCCGGTTTTTGGTCACTAGATGCCCCCATTGTGCTTTTTGACCTTTTGCTTTCCCTTGATCCCCATTATTATTTGCACCTGTGCCTCGTTTCCCCTGATTGTATTTAAACCCTTAGTTTCCCTCAGTTCTTTGCTCTGTGTTTGTATGTTAGCACCCAGCCCTAGCATTCTGTGTACTCTTGTTGATCCCAGTGGACGCTCTTGTGGAATTCTGTTTTTTGGTCTTGTTTATTTATTTTTGAGTATCTTTTGAGGCTTTTTATGCTTTACCTACCACCTTGTGGATTTACCTTTTTGTCTTGGAGGATTACCTTGTGGATTACCTTGTTCTTGTGGAATTCCTTTTGAGGTTGTGGAGTTACATGTTTTCCTGAAGGACTTCACTTTTTACTTTATTAAATACACCGTCTCAAGTATTGCTGTGTCTGCCTCATCTTCTGGGTTCAGCTGACTATTCGTGGCTGAGTTGGTTAAGTGACTGTTTCTCACTCCGGAGACCCGGGTCCTGACAGTATACATCACAGAAGACTGAAATATAACAAAACCGTTTGACATAGAAACACCAGATCTTCAAGGTTTTTTGAAAAATGGTTTATTATGAAATTATGAACAACATTCCACCCATGCTGGAATTTGGTAATTTAACTGAATTAAACTGCGTCTTAACTGAATCAAATCTGTGTTTCTGCATTAAAGTAACCTAGACCCAGCCTATTGTACTATTGCATTAGTAGGAGCGGGGAAAGGAATTAATCCAGGAGAGATTATCATTAAAATGTCTATGGTGGAAGTGCTGACCCGAACAGCAGGAAGTTTGTTAGGTTGAGATAGAGTGAGGCACCATACCTTGACTCTGAGCAGGGGTGCAACTTTGGTTTTAGAAGTGGGGCGGACATGAACATTATTATCATTATTTATTCTCTTATCCAGTCAGATGAACACTCCTAACAGCCTACCTGACCGATCGGAGGCGTCCGCATGGTCCTAAAGCACACCGTCACCACTTTATGTATCGCATTCCAACTACAAAACTAAATCTTAGCGACGCCAACAGCCGACAAGAGACGTTCTGAAACTGGGTAGTTCAGATCAGATAAAATACATTTTAAAACTGTCAAAAATCATTGCGTCTTGTCTTGCCTGTTGTATGTGTACTCGGCTTGAAGGGACATGCTTTTTGGCTCTTGTTAAAACTTTTTTTTAGATATGAATACACATTAACAGACACACAACACCTCTAAATGTTGTATCTCCTCCTCCTCCTCCTCCCTTTTCCAGAGAACCCTGTTTAATTTCTTCCTCCCTCCTCCTCCCCCTCCTCCTCCCTTTTCCAGAGAACCCTTCTACCTTATCAGCACATACCTCTGTTTCGTTTCTTCCTCCTCCTCCTCCCTCTTCCAGAGAACTCTTCTAAAAGGCAAAGGGCATAACTAGTCAGTTGTACAACTGAATGCATTCAACCCAAAATGTGTCTTCTGCATTTAACCCAACCCCTTTGAATCAGGGAGGTGCGGGGGACTGCCAAATTCAATATCCTCGGTGCAGATATTGTTGGGGGTATCTGCCTTGCTCAATAGCAGAACGGCAGATTTTTCCACCTTGCCGGCTCGGGATTCGGTTATGGTTACTTACTGTTACTGGCCCAAATGTTTACCTTATCATCAGACACTCTCCCTGTTGTATTGCCTCCTCCCTCCTTTTTCCTGAGCTATAAACACTTTAGTTCATCAAATGTAATATTTATGAAATAATATACTGTACACAGTTTTTTTTATGTCTCTTTCTTCATTCTGTCAGGCTGTGCGTCTGTCTCACTACTTCAATGATGAAGAGAGAAAATACGTGGCTTGGAAGACTCTGATTAAGTGGCTGAAGAATCTACTGTGAACTAGTGGGTTGTCCTGCCTTATCTTTTCACCACACAACACAATTATGACTAGGGTAAAGGTGTTATTTTATGGTTAGGACCAGGGTTGGGGTAAATTCCATTTCAATTTGGGATATTATTTCCAATACTTTTTATGTGAAACATCATGTATATGTAAGTCTAATGTATTATCAGCTTTTATTATTTGTTCAAGTATCCAAGCAAATGATAAGTCATCAGATGATCTGTTTAATAGAAGGTATTTATTTATGGAAGCAGAGAAATACACAAAGAGTAAGAAATACTTTCATAGTGCAAAAGTCTATCATGGCTGACTAGACATTCTTTATCCCAACAACATTTAGGGCAAGTGATTCAAAACAACACTAGCTTTCAGTGCAGTAACCTACAGAAGAGCATGGGAGAGAAACAACAAACATTCATTATTCAGTGAAAGGTTTTTGAACCATACATTTCCATTCAGTAAAAGGTGTTTGATCCATACATTTCCATTCAGTAAAAGATGTTTGAACCATACATTTCCATTCAGTGAGAGGTGTTTAAACCATACATTTCCATTCAGTAAAAGGTGTTTGAACCATACATTTCCATACAGTGAGAGGTGTTTAAACCATACATTTCCATTCAGTGAGAGGTGTTTGAACCATACATTTCCATTCAGTGAGAGGTGTTTGAACCATACATTTCCATTCAGTAAAAGGTGTTTGAACCATACATTTCCATTCAGTGAGAGGTGTTTGAACCATACATTTCCATTCAGTGAAAGGTGTTTGAACCATACATTTCCATTCAGTGAAAGGTGTTTGAACCATACATTTCCATTCAGTGAGAGGTGTTTGATCCATACATTTCCATTCAGTGAGAGGTGTTTGTACCATACATTTCCATTCAGTGAGAGGTGTTTGAACCATACATTTCCATTCAGTGAGAGGTGCTTGATCCATACATTTAAATTCAGTGAGAGGTGTTTGAACCATACATTTCCATTGGGATAAGATCTGAATTGTGTGTGAGAGAGAGTGAGATTCTGAGCGCACAGCTTGAGGTAGAATTTGCCCTTAACACACATCCCTGTATCAACAATTAGTGACACATTCTTCCTACTCCCTGCCTTTAGCCACAGATCTTGGATCAGATTATCCTATCTACAATTCTACCCTTTCACCATTAAAAATGGCAAAGGGCAACCTCTACCATCCTCCTTCCCTCAGAGCCAGGGGCTTCCTCAGGTCAGGCCTCGTAGCATTTCAGAGTAGAGCTGATCTAGGATCCTTTTTACCTTTTAGATCATAATTAATAAGAAGTCATGCTCTGGGGTGACCTGATCCTAGATCAGCACTTCTACTATTGAGTTGTTTTATGGATATGGGCCTGGGTCAGGCGGCTCCAGGGTCTCTCCAGCCTCCGAAGGTCTTCTCCAGGTAGCAGCCTCTGGCCAGCGACAGGCGGTCCTGGTGCTTCCCAGATACCAGGACGGGAGGGAAGGAAGGCAGGAAGGAAGGAGATGGAAAAGATATTTGGGATGTGTTCTATTCATGAATTTATTAATTCATGTTGTACACATGTACAGGGTATACATGGTACACGGTACACATATACAGGGTACACATGTACATGGTACACATATACAGGGAACACATCTACAGGGTACACATCTACCGGGAGCACATCTACAGGGTGCACATATACAGGGTACACATCTACAGGGTACACATACACAGGGAACACATCTACAGGGTACACATCTACAGGGTACACATCTACAGGGTACACATATACAGGTTACACATATACAGGGAGCACATCTACAGGGTACACATATACAGGGCACACATATACAGGGTACACATCTACAGTGTATACTAATACACAGGGTACACATATACAGGGAACACATCTACAGGGTACACGTATACGGGGTACACAGTGTGGAACAGGGACCCCCCAGCCATGGATTTAAACTTTTTCAGAATTTGCATACCTGATTCAACTTGTCAACTAATCATAAATGCCCTGACTACTTAAATCAGGTGTGATTGTTCAGGGCTACAACAACATTGTGAAATGTCTGAGAAGGCACATTTTGTTGTTTAACGCAACAGTTTTTTGTGGCCAAAAACTATTGGCAGAGTTGAAAATGCGTTGGAAACACATTGAAATTCAGATTGTTGTTCGGTACATGAAAGACAGAAAAAAAATGTTTTATGTGTCCTACGTCATCACTCAGTTTTTTATCCTCAACATGTCAGTTTGGTGGAAACACCACCTGTGGGAAAATGCGCATATTTTCTTTCTGCAGATTTTTTAATATTGGCAATTTGATGGAAACCTAACTATTTAATATCAACTGTTAATCAATCAATCAATGTATGATCAATGAATGATCTGTCTAAACTGTCGATTTTCCAACTGAAGTTCCTGCCCACCTAACAGCGAGGCGTTGCCACGGAGAGCGGGCAGGTCCGTCTCTGTGTCACACAGCAACCAGCTCACTCCAGAACCCGTCCTCCCAGTGTTAGAGGGGCTTCTCCTCGCCGCTCTGGTTGGAGGTCTGTTCCGCAGGGGTCAGCCCGGGGTCGCACTGCGTTGTCACTTCCTGGTCCCCACAGGGGTCAAAGGTCACACAGTGGAAGTTTACCCTCGCTGCAGCAGAGAGAGAGAGAGAGAGAGAGAGAGGTGACTTTTCAAGTATCTGTGTTTGTCATATTTCCTGTCCCTCCCTCTTCTTCCTGTTGCCCTGGTGCCTGGGCCAGTTGACTGCTGGGGCTGTTCCTCCCTGTTTGTCATATTTCCTGTGTCAGTGATCTCGGTTACAATAAAGGGTGTTTCCCAACCCCGTCTTTCTCACTCTGGGTTGAGGAGAGGTTTGGAAAAGGCTGGTCTGGTGAGATGAGATTTGTAACCATTAGTTATTCAACCAGTCTAGACGTGTACTTACCTGTGCTGCACCACAACATTGTTCAGTGGGTTCCCCTTCTGAATAATGTTCATGTAGGCCTGGACAACCTCCACACTGTACTGTATGTTGGTGCAGGTATCTAAACAGCTAGTGTGTGTAAGTGTGTTCCTGAACAAAGTTAATCTCCTACTGATTCAATGATGTGTTGAAATGTGGAGCTGCAGTAAGCTCTGTGAATGCTGACTCATAAACACCAATGAGAGGGTGTGGTAGGGGGACTTTAGGAGGTCAAAGGTGATATGAAAATAATTTTTCACTTTCTCCCAGTGGAGGCTACTGAGGGGAGGACGGCTCACAATATTGGCTAGAATGGAGTGAATGGAATCATGTCAAGCACATGGAAACCATGGAAACCGTGGTGGCACCAACCTCCTGTGCTTTCTCCTTTGTTTACATCTTCACAGAAGACCAGACTAATTGCTTAACCACATGCCCCTCAGGTGCGGCCGCTTGCAGCAATCAGGATTACCTTGCAATGTCTATGAATTGTGAATGAAATACATTTTGGTGGGGAGCACTGGTGCTGTAGAATGAGTTAGTGGGAGGAGCTATATGGTTGGAATGGAATTAATGGAATAGAGTGAAACGTGGTTTCTGTATATTTGATGTGTTTGAAACCATTCTACCAACTCCGCTCCAGCCATTACCATAAGCCTGTCCTCCCCAATTAAGATGCTGCCAACCTCCTGTGTGTTGTAGGCTACTGATACAAATGTTGGTGTCTATCTAATAACTGCTATGGTTCTCAGTAGGCTATTAGGCCTCGACTGGCAGACTATGGACGTTTTACTCACTATAAAAAGTCAAGCAGGCAGTTTCACTAGGAGAGCACAGCACAGGCTCATTATGTAATGGACAGGTTCAGCCAGTCTGAACCAGGGTCCCCTGCGCACGTTTTGGTTTTTGCCCTGGCACTACACAGTGATTCAAATAATCAAAACTTGATGATGAGTTGGTTATTTGAATCAGGGCAAAAATCTAAACATGCACCCAGGGGGGGCCCAGGATCGAGTTTGGGAAACCTTGGTCTAAACTGCTGCTCCCAGAGAGCAACGCAGTAGCCTATCATGCAGCAACACACTCTCCTCGGGTCCTCTCTCCTCGTCCAAATAGGATCAGACCTCCATTATGGCATCTGCTGAGGGATTCATTCGTGCTGCATCCCCCATTGCTCTCTCGTCAAACAGCATCTAAACAGCAGACGTTTGTGGCACTACTGCTGGTGCTTCTGCTCCATCTGATCCCTCTTCTTCCTGTTGCCCTGGTGCCTGGGCCAGCTGACTGCTGGGGATGTCCCTCCCTCTTCTTCCTGTTGCCCTGGTGCCTGGGCCAGCTGACTGCTGGGGATGTCCCTCCCTCTTCTTCCTGTTGCCCTGGTGCCTGAGCCAGCTGACTGCTGGGGATGTCCCTCCCTCTTCTTCCTGTTGCCCTGGTGCCTGGGCCAGCTGACTGCTGGGGATGTCCCTCCCTCTTCTTCCTGTTGCCCTGGTGCCTGGGCCAGCTGACTGCTGGGGATGTCCCTCCCTCTTCTTCCTGTTGCCCTGGTGCTTGGGCCAGCTGACTGCTGGGGATGTCCCTCCCTCTTCTTCCTGTTGCCCTGGTGCCTGAGCCAGCTGACTGCTGGGGATGTCCCTCCCTCTTCTTCCTGTTGCCCTGGTGCCTGAGCCAGCTGACTGCTGGGGATGTCCCTCCCTCTTCTTCCTGTTGCCCTGGTGCCTGGGCCAGCTGACTGCTGGGGATGTCCCTCCCTCTTCTTCCTGTTGCCCTGGTGCCTGGGCCAGCTGACTGCTGGGGATGTCCCTCCCTCTTCTTCCTGTTGCCCTGGTGCCTGGGCCAGCTGACTGCTGGGGCTGTTCCTCCCTGCTGCTGAGGTTATTCTTTGAAGAGCCTCATCAATCTCTCTGGCATCACTGAAGGCTAAGTTCTTAAACCTGGGGTCAAGTGCAGTGGTTTCTGATAGCCATTCTGTGGATTCTGTCCATTGATGAACATAGGGTGTCCATCAACTCTGTCACATGTCCTGTGGTTACATTTGCTTCCCCTGGCGGCTGGCTGTGATTCGCTGCAGACCCTTACACAGGAGTATCATTTTTGAGGCTGACACATAGCTGAAAAGAGAGAACAGTAACTTATTATTTCAGTTTCATGTTTGGTCTACTGATACTTCATTCTCATCTACTGTTCATATACAATGGGGCAAAAAAGTATTTAGTTAGCCACCAATTGTGCAAGTTCTCCCACTTAAAAAGATGAGAGAGGCCTGTAATTGTCATCAACTATGACAGAGAAAATGAGAAAAAAAATCCAGAAAGTCACATTGTAGAATTTTTAATGAATTTATTTGCAAATTATGGGGGAAAATAAGTATTTGGTCACCTACAAACAAGCAAGATTTCTGGCTCTCACAGACCTGTAACTTCTTCTTTAAGAGGCTCTCACAGACCTGTAACTTCTTCTTTAAGAGGCTCTCAGTCCTCCACTCGTTACCTGTATTAATGGCACCTGTTTGAACTTGTTATCAGTATAAAAGACACCTGTCCACAACCTCAAACAGTTTCACTCCAAACTCCACTTTTGCCAAGACCAAAGAGCTGTCCAAGGACACCAGAAACAAAATTGTAGACCTGCACCAGGCTGGGAAGACTGAATCTGCAAAAGGTAAGCAGCTTGGTTTGAAGAAATCAACTGTGGGGGTAATTATTAGGAAATGGAAGACATACAAGACCACTGATAATCTCCCTCAATCTGGGGCTCCACGCAAGATCTCACCCCGTGGGGTCAATATGATCACAAGAACAGTGAGCAAAAATCTCAGAACCACACGGGGGGACCTAGTGAATGACCTGCAGAGAGCTGGGACCAGAGTAACAAAGCCTACCATCAGTAACACACTACGCCGCCAGGGACTCAAATCCTGCAGTGCCAGACGTGTCCCCCTGCTTAAGCCAGTACATGTCCAGGCCCGTCTGAAGTTTGCTAGAGAGCATGTGGATGATCCAGAAGAAGATTGGGAGAATGTCATATGGTCAGGTGGAAACATCATGCTTTGGGGCTGTTTTACTGCAAAGGGACCAGGACGACTGATCCATGTAAAGGAAAGAATGAATGGGGCCATGTATCGTGAGATTTTGAGTGAAAACCTCCTTCCATCAGCAAGGGCATTGAAGATGAAACGTGGCTGGGTCTTTCAGCATGACAATGATCCCAAATACACCGCCCGGGGGCACCGAAGGAGTGGCTTCGTAAGAAGGATTTCAAGGTCCTGGAGTGGCCTAGCCAGTCTCCAGATCTCAAACCCATAGAAAATCTTTGGAGGGAGTTGAAAGTCTGTGTTGCCCAGCAACAGCCCCAAAACATCACTGCTCTAGAGGAGATCTGCATGGAGGAATTGGCCAAAATACCAGCAACAGTGTGTGAAAACCTTATGAAGTCTTACAGAAAATGTTTGACCTCTGTCATTGCCAACAAAGGGTATATAACAAAGTATTGAGATAAACTTTTGTTATTGACCAAATACTTATTTTCCACCATAATTTGCAAATAAATTCATTAAAAATCCTACAATGTGATTTTCTGGATTTTTTTTCTTCTCATTTTGTCTGTCATAGTTGAAGTGTACCTTTGATGAAAATTACAGGCCTCTCTCATCTTTTTAAGTGGGAGAACTTGCACAATTGGTGGCTGACTAAATACTTTTTTGCCCCACTGTACATATATAATACTGTATTAAATAATGATGTAGTAATAACTGCTTACTGTACCTCTCTCCACTGATCTCCACAGTGACCTGCTCTAAGGGTTCCAGGACCCTGCACTCCTCCTCCACCACCTCCCATTCCTCTTGGGTCAGAGCATCAACAGGTGCATTGACAATGGCCAGGGTAGAGATGATGGCATCCTTTGACTCAAGAAACTGCTTCAACATATAAAATGCTGAATTCCACCTTGTAATGCAGTCTTGTTTAGGCCTTTGCTCAGGCATCCCCATTTGGCGTTGTGTAGACTTTAGTTATTCAGCACCTACTGTGCTCCTGTGGAAGTATTCCACAGCTGCTTTCACTTAGTCCACAGTGGGCCTCATCACCTTCAGAGCATCTCTTACAATCAGGTTGATTGTGTTGGCAAGACATGGATGATGGGTCCATTTTTAAAATGTTCATGGCTTTGATTATGTTAGCTGCATTGTCGCTAACACAACAGACCACTTTTCCAACTACTTGCCATTCTCTGGCCCCTCTCAACAGTTCCTCTGCCAAGTTCTCTGAGGTGTGTCTGAACTCAAAGCAGTCCAGAAGACAGCTCGACATAAAAAATCTTCAATGAAGTGACATGTAAGAAGTGGTTACCCTTGATGTCCAGTAGTCAGTGGTAAGGCAAACTGCAGTAGCTTTTTGGACTCTTTCCCGCGCTGAAGCCTGTGTGCTCTCATACAGTTGTGGAATAAGTTATTTTGAAAGGGTTTTCCTGCTTGGAATTGTGTACATTGGATTTAGACTATTGCTATCATTTCTAAAACCTCTGTCCTCCATGATCGAAAATGGCTGGAAATCGGTGGCAATCATTTTAGCCAATGCAATATCAATTTGGCCTTGTTTTGCTACAGACATAGACTTTGGCATAAACAGGTCCATAGAAGACTGCGTTGCTGTGGGTCACGGAGTAGGCCTACTTGACTGAGTGGATACATCTCCACGTGTGGAGGTGCTGACTCCACCACTATCACTAGCAGGTCTACTTGACTGAGTGGATACATCTCCACGTGTGGAGGTGCTGGCTCCACCACTATCACTAGCAGGTCTACTTGACTGAGTGGATACATCTCCACGTGTGGAGGTGCTGGCTCCACCACTATCACTAGCAGGTCTACTTGACTGAGTGGATACATCTCCACGTGTGGAGGTGCTGGCTCCACCACTATCACTAGCAGGCCCACTAGTTTCTGGAAGCTCTGCTACAGCTAGCTTCACAGTTGGGTGCACAGTTCCCATATGCCGGTGTAGCTTGTGCGTAGAACCAGCTTTATATCAGATTTTGTTTTGGCAAATTCTACACTGTGCTCTAACCTTGTCCACATTATTAAAATGCATTCAAATGCTACTGTGCTTCCGACTCCTTTTCCAGCTGTTGTTTTCACAGCTGTCCTCCCTCTCTCTCCTTGGCTGCTAAGTGTGTGACTGTGAGTGAGTTGGCTCGGCCCTCCCTCATGCATCTATGGTTCATTGGTTGACACGGTGTGTCTGATTGACAGGAACAACAGGTGAGGCTGTTAGTCTGAGCAGACAGTCAGAACAAATGTGTGTGTGCTTGAGCATTTAGGCCTATTTTATTTATTTTTTGTTCTTTGAATTAGTTAATTCTATTCATTTAAATATTTTGATTATTCATATTTTTCTTTTTCTTTTTTTTTTTTTGTTATAAATAGATTTGGCTCTTCTGATATGCTAGCCGGCTCCTAACGTTCACCTACAAGAGCCGACTCATTTGCGAACGACCCATCACTCCTCGCAGTGGAATTCAAAACCATTCTCGACCTTGCAATCATGTCAGCCATGGCTAAACTTTAAACTGATATAGTTGTTTAGCAACAAATCCAACGCGTGCGCAATTATGAGGCAAAACAGACAGGGTTGGCTTAGATTGTTGATAATATGTAAACTATAGTTTGTCTCCAATGTTTATTGAAAACATAAATACATTTGCACAATGAGCATTTGTCTCAAATAGTGTACATCTTAGTTGTTGTTTAGCTAGCTAGTAAATTTGAGTAATATTGGTATAGCTGCGGGATGCTTGTTGGGGTGGGGATGCCGCTAATACAGGTGTAGTAAAAGCACAGTGCACTAGTTTGGTGAAAAAAAAAAAACATCTATAATTTGTATTTTTTATTAATACTTTTTTAAATTCTGATTTTTCAGGTGCTGCACCTCTACTTCCCGCGGCTATGCATAGTAGCATTGACATGAAATCCGTCAAAACACCTCAAAACAAGACATGGTATCAAGAACAAGATAAATGCCAAATTCATGTGCTAGTCAAGTTCGACTTGCTGACTGGATGAAGTTCAATGAATCAGCAAGTCAGAATGTCAGAGTTTCCTAGTTCCGACTAGTATGTGAATATTTGAACAAGGCAGAAACTAGCTGAAACGAGTCACTTACGATTCCCAATATGACAGTTTCTTGTCATTGTTGGTAGCTATCTGGCCAATCAGAATCACAACATTTTGAAGAGAGTGTGCATTGGTATCGTGACATTTTCAGCTAACCCACCTATGAAGTGGCCAAGTGTGTGAACAATCATTTTAAAAGGTTCATGTTTATCCTTTGCTGTCCACAAGCATTGGTTCTCATTAAAAATAAATAGGTCTAGATGTTATTTTATATGAACCATAGAATTGCCCTCGTGAAGGGCGTGAACCCTCAACCTTCTGGCCTGTAGCCCTGCGGAAACAGACTGTACCACAAAGGCATGCTCAAGTGGAAGAGTCAATATCCTCACTTATACACCAGGCTCGCTACAGTATTGAATATGAGTAAGCGTAGGATAAGATTCTGTAACAGTAGTCTAGTCACTGCAGCCTAATGTAAATATAAATGCATTAGCCAACTCCTGTCTATACGGAAATAAATACAATCATTAAAAAAACATCACCAGAGAGTAAGACTCAGACACAGAGGATCATTAGCTTCTTTTAAAGCTGTGGATTGTTTCAAATCACAAACATGTAGGTCTATATGCCTAATAGGCTATTGATGCGCTGAGCTGTCTACCCCCAATTCTTATGCATTCATTGTTTTATTGGGTTAATTGTTTGCCCTTTGATTGTTTATTTTTATAAATTCCCCATTGCAAATGTCCCCAGTAGTACATTTACTGTTAATCCCCATCATTTGGTTACATTAATTTATTTTAATGCATGTGTTAGGCCTACAGTCATTTACCGTTCTCATTCTAGGAGTGGAAACATTGTTTGCAGATTTCACAACCTGCAACACTTGTGAGAAACAAGTTTTGGTTTATTTCATATAATTATTTACGAGTTTTGTCAATTTTTACATTGTATTTTGTTTGGAGCCTCCATGTGAGCAGAGAGCATATGTCTGGTTGTTCTGTCCTCTTGATGTTGACGAAGCACGAGCACATATAGAAGTAGACTGAACACGTATAGAAGTAGACTGAACACGTATAGAAGTAGACTGAACACGTATAGAAGTAGACTGAACACGTATAGAAGTAGACTGAGCACGTATAGAAGTAGACTGAACACGTATAGAAGTAGACTGAGCACATATAGAAGTAGACTGAGCACATAGAAGTAGGCTGAGCATGTATAGAAGTAGACTGAACACGTATAGAAGTAGACTGAACACGTATAGAAGTAGACTGAACACGTATAGAAGTAGACTGAACACGTATAGAAGTAGACTGAACACGTATAGAAGTAGACTGAACACGTATAGAAGTAGACTGAACACGTATAGAAGTAGACTGAGCACGTATAGAAGTAGACTGAGCACATATAGAAGTAGGCTGAGCATGTATAGAAGTAGACTGAACACGTATAGAAGTAGACTGTGGACGTATAGAATTAGACTGAACAAGTATAGAAGTAGACTGAGCATGTATAGAAGTAGACTAAACACGTATAGAAGTAGACTGAGCATGTATAGAAGTAGACTGAACACGTATAGAAGTAGACTGAGCATGTATAGAAGTAGACTGAACAAGTATAGAAGTAGACTGAGCATGTATAGAAGTAGACTGAGCACGTATAGAAGTAGACTGAGCACATATAGAAGTAGACTGGGCATGTATAGAAGTAGACTAAACACGTATAGAAGTAGACTGAGCATGTATAGAAGTAGACTGAACACGTATAGAAGTAGACTGAGCATGTATAGAAGTAGACTGAGCATGTATAGAAGTAGACTGAACACGTATAGAAGTAGACTGAACACATATAGAAGTAGACTGGGCATGTATATAAGTAGACTAGGCACATATAGAAGTAGACTGAGCATGTATAGAAGTAGACTGAACAAGTATAGAAGTAGGCTGAGCATGTATAGAAGTAGACTGAACACGTATAGAAGTAGACTGTGGACGTATAGAATTAGACTGAACAAGTATAGAAGTAGACTGAGCATGTATAGAAGTAGACTAAACACGTATAGAAGTAGACTGAGCATGTATAGAAGTAGACTGAGCATGTATAGAAGTAGACTGAACAAGTATAGAAGTAGACTGAGCATGTATAGAAGTAGACTGAACACGTATAGAAGTAGACTGAGCACATATAGAAGTAGACTGGGCATGTATAGAAGTAGACTAAACACGTATAGAAGTAGACTAAACACGTATAGAAGTAGACTGAGCATGTATAGAAGTAGACTGAACACGTATAGAAGTAGACTGAGCATGTATAGAAGTAGACTGAGCATGTATAGAAGTAGACTGAACACGTATAGAAGTAGACTGAACACATATAGAAGTAGACTGGGCATGTATATAAGTAGACTAGGCACATATAGAAGTAGACTGAGCATGTATAGAAGTAGACTGAACAAGTATAGAAGTAGACTGAACAAGTATAGAAGTAGACTGAACAAGTATAGAAGTAGACTGAACAAGTATAGAAGAAGACTGAACAAGTATAGAAGTAGACTGAAAACGTATAGAGGGAGACTGAACACATATAGGTAGACTGAAAATGTATAGAAGTAGACTGAGCACGTATAGAAGTAGGCTGAGCACATATAGAAGTAGGCTGAGCACATATAGAAGTAGGCTGAGCACGTATACAAGTAGTCTGAACACGTATAGAAGTAGACAGAACACATATAGAAGTAGACTGAACACGTATAGAAGTAGACTGAACACATATAGAAGTAGATTGAGCACATATAGAAGTAGACTGAACATGTATAGAAGTAGACTGAACACATAGAGAAGTAGGCTGAGCACGTATAGAAGTAGACTGAACACGTATAGAAATAGACTGAACACATATAGAAGTAGACAGAACACATGTAGAAGTAGACTGAACACGTATAGAAGTAGACTGAGCATGTATAAAAGTCGACTGAGCACATATAGAAGTAGACTGAACATGTATAGAAATAGACTGAACACATATAGAAGTAGACTGAACACATATAGAAGTAGACAGAACACATATAGAAGTAGACTGAACACATATAGAAGTAGACAGAACACATATAGAAGTAGACTGAGCACATATAGAAGTAGACTGAACACATATAGAAGTAGACTGAACATGTATAGAAGTAGACTGAACACGTATAGAAGTAGATTGAGCACATATAGAAGTAGACTGAACACGTATAGAAGTAGATTGAGCACATATAGAAGTAGACTGAACACGTATAGAAATAGACTGAACACATATAGAAGTAGACTGAACACATATAGAAGTAGACTGAACACATATAGAAGTAGACAGAACACATATAGAAGTAGACTGAGCACATATAGAAGTAGACTGAACACGTATAGAAGTAGACTGAACACGTATAGAAGTAGACTGAACAAGTATAGAAGAAGACTGAAAATGTATAGAAGTAGACTGAGCACGTATAGAAGTAGGCTGAGCACATATAGAAGTAGGCTGAGCACATATAGAAGTAGGCTGAGCACGTATACAAGTAGTCTGAACACGTATAGAAGTAGACAGAACACATATAGAAGTAGACTGAGCACATATAGAAGTAGACTGAACACGTATAGAAGTAGACTGAACACGTATAGAAGTAGATTGAGCACATATAGAAGTAGACTGAACATGTATAGAAGTAGACTGAACACATAGAGAAGTAGGCTGAGCACGTATAGAAGTAGACTGAACACGTATAGAAATAGACTGAACACATATAGAAGTAGACAGAACACATGTAGAAGTAGACTGAACACGTATAGAAGTAGACTGAGCATGTATAAAAGTCGACTGAGCACATATAGAAGTAGACTGAACATGTATAGAAATAGACTGAACACATATAGAAGTAGACTGAACACATATAGAAGTAGACAGAACACATATAGAAGTAGACTGAACACATATAGAAGTAGACAGAACACATATAGAAGTAGACTGAGCACATATAGAAGTAGACTGAACACATATAGAAGTAGACTGAACATGTATAGAAGTAGACTGAACACGTATAGAAGTAGATTGAGCACATATAGAAGTAGACTGAACACGTATAGAAGTAGATTGAGCACATATAGAAGTAGACTGAACACGTATAGAAATAGACTGAACACATATAGAAGTAGACTGAACACATATAGAAGTAGACAGAACACATATAGAAGTAGACTGAGCACATATAGAAGTAGACTGAACACATATAGAAGTAGACTGAACACGTATAGAAGTAGACTGAACATTTATAGAAGTAGACTGAACACATATAGAAGTAGACTGAGCACATATAGAAGTAGACTGAACACATATAGAAGTAGACTGAACATGTATAGAAGTAGACTGAACACGTATAGAAGTAGATTGAGCACATATAGAAGTAGACTGAACACGTATAGAAGTAGATTGAGCACATATAGAAGTAGACTGAACACGTATAGAAATAGACTGAACACATATAGAAGTAGACTGAACACATATAGAAGTAGACAGAACACATATAGAAGTAGACTGAGCACATATAGAAGTAGACTGAACACATATAGAAGTAGACTGAACACGTATAGAAGTAGACTGAACATTTATAGAAGTAGACTGAACACATATAGAAGTAGACTGAACACGTATAGAAGTAGACTGAACACATATAGAAGTAGACAGAACACATGTAGAAGTAGACTGAATATGTATAGAAATAGACTGAACACATATAGAAGTAGACTGAACACATATAGAAGTAGACAGAACACATATAGAAGTAGACTGAGCACATATAGAAGTAGACTGAACACATATAGAAGTAGACTGAACACGTATAGAAGTAGACTGAACATTTATAGAAGTAGACTGAACACATATAGAAGTAGACTGAACACGTATAGAAGTAGACTGAACACATATAGAAGTAGACAGAACACATGTAGAAGTAGACTGAATATGTATAGAAGTAGACTGAACACGTATAGAAGTAGACTGAACACGTATAGAAGTAGACTGAGCACATATAGAAGTAGACTGAGCACATATAGAAGTAGACTGAGCACATATAGAAGTAGTATTTAGTTGACTAAATTTTAGGCCTATTGCTACATTGGCCTAGGCTATCTCTTAGTTCCATGCTCTCATTTCTTTAGCTGTCAATGGCTCACGGTGAATCAACGTCTCCATATTGCAGAGGCTGGTGCTCTCCCATCAGTGGAATTTTAACTCTAGGATTTGTATCATTTTATTTCCGATGTAATTATTAACCACTTGACAATGATTTTCGGAAACTAAAATGTTGTTATTGTAATTCGCAAATGAAAATAATAACTGTCAAACAGATTGGTAGAAATGGTAGGATAAATTGTAAGCTTCCCCAAACTTGAAACTCACGCGCTGCCTAGGAATAGACAGGTGTGAACAGAGCGCACATTTCACTGTGTAACTACAAAGGAGGTGTATGTGAGTGTAAGGATCTGGGTGTAGTTGGTGCAGAGGAGTCAGGCGCAGGACAGCAGAGATGAGTAACACAAGGAACTTTACTCAACATTTCCAAATACATGAAGTAATACCGAGCCCACAAACCTTGGACCGAACTTACAATAAAACAATCACGCACAAAAACCATGGGGAAAACAATGAACATGTAATTGGGGGATTTAAACCAGGTGTGTAAAACAAAGACAAAACAAATGGAAAATGAAAAGTGGATCGGCGATGGATAGAAGGCCGATGACGTCGACCGCCAAACGCCACCAGGGACCGACTTCGGCAGAAGTCGTGACAGTGAGAGAGAGATAATGAGAGGGGTGTTGTCACTAAGATTGTGACTATTAAAACTGAGCACAAATGGACATCTGTGCGGTTCATCGTTTAGAAAAGCATTC
Source organism: Oncorhynchus masou masou (assembly GCF_036934945.1). Lineage (NCBI taxonomy): Eukaryota > Metazoa > Chordata > Actinopteri > Salmoniformes > Salmonidae > Oncorhynchus > Oncorhynchus masou. Next base: position 17,775,457 of record NC_088234.1, on the reverse strand, counting down.
ACCTCAAACCAGCACCAGCAGGTGGAAAGCACCACTCACTGTGTTGCTTTCTAGACTAGGGCTGCTGGGCTGCTGGGCTGCTGGGCCTACACATACCTGTTTGACATGGAAAGGAGCAGGCCTGCGAGAGGAAGACGAGACGAATGAAATCAAAGTCAATTTTATTTGTCACATACCCTTTAACCAACGATGCAGTTTTAAGAAAATCCCTAAAAGAGTAAGAGATAAGGATAAAAAAAATGTAAGAGCATCAGTAAATAACAATAGTGGGGTTATATACAGCGGGTACTGGTACAGAGTCAATGTGTCAATGTGCGGGGGGCACCGGTGTCAGGGTAATTGAGGTAATTGTAACGGCGTTCTTCTTTAGTTGAAAGAGAGTCGGACCGAAATGCAGCGTGTAGGTTACTCATGTTTATTAGGTGAAGACAAAAGAACGAACTATACATGAACAACTAAATAATACAAAACAACAAACGGAACGTGAAACCTATTACAGCCTGACTGGTGCACACTACACAGAGACAGGAACAATCACCCACGAAATACAAAGCGAAAACCAGGCTACCTAAATACGGTTCCCAATCAGCGACAACGAGAATCACCTGACTCTGATTGAGAACCGCCTCAGGCAGCCAAACCTATAAACACACACACCCCTAATCAGCTACAATCCCAACTACTACAAACCCCAATATGAAACTACAATACATAATAACCCCATGTCACACCCCGGTCTGACTAACTAATAAACTAAAACACAAAATACTAAGACCAAGGCGTGACAGTAATTATGTACATGTAGGTATAGTTATTAAAGTGGCTATGCATAGATAATAACAGAGTGTAGCAGCAGCGTGGGGGGGCTACAAATAGTCTGGGTAGCCATTTGACTGGGCCGTACACACTACTCTCTGTAGTGCCTTGATGTCGGAGGCCGAGCAGTTGCCATACCAGGCAGTGATGCAACCCGTCAGGATGCTCTCGATAGTGCAGCTGTAAAACCTTTTGATGATCTGAGGGCCCATGCCAAGTCTTTTCAGTCTCCTGAGGGGGAATAGGTTTTGTCGTGCCCTCTTCTCGACTGTCTTGTTGTGCTTGGACCATGTTAGTTTATTAGTGATGTGGACGCCAAGGAACTTGAAGCTCTCAACCTGCTCCACTGCAGCCCCGTCGATGAGAATGGGGGCGTGCTCGGTCCTCCTTTTCCTGTGGTCCACAATCATCTCCTTTGTCTTGATCACGTTGAGGGAGAGGTTGTTGTCCTGGCACAACACGGTCAGGTCTCTGACCTCCTCCCTATAGGCTGTCTCATCATTGTCGGTGATCAGGCCTACCACTGTTGTGTCATCAGCAAACTTAATGATGGTGTTGGAGTCATGCCTGGCCGTGCAGTCATGAGTGAACAGGGAGTACCGAAGGGGGCTGAGCACGCACCCCTGATGTGCCCCCGTGTTGAGAATCAGCATGGTGGATGTGTTGTTACTCACCCTTACCACCAGGGGGCGGCCCGTCAGGAAGTCCAGGATGCAGATGTGTTGTTGCCTACCCTTACCACCAGGGGGCGGCCCGTCAGGAAGTCCAGGATGCAGATGTGTTGTTACTCACCCTTACCACCTGGGGGCGGCCCGTCAGGAAGTCCAGGATGCAGATGTGTTGTTACTCACCCTTACCACCAGGGGGCGGCCCGTCAGGAAGTCCAGGATGCAGATGTGTTGTTACTCACCCTTACCACCAGGGGGCGGCCCGTCAGGAAGTCCAGGATGCAGATGTGTTGTTACTCACCCTTACCACCTGGGGGCGGCCCGTCAGGAAGTCCAGGATGCAGATGTGTTGTTACTCACCCTTACCACCAGGGGGCGGCCCGTCAGGAAGTCCAGGATGCAGATGTGTTGTTACTCACCCTTACCACCTGGGGGCGGCCCGTCAGGAAGTCCAGGATGCAGTTGCAGAGGGAGGTGTTTAGTCCCAGGGTCCTTAGCTTAGTGATGAGCTTTGAGGGCACTATAGTGTTGAACGCTAAGCTGTAGTCAATGAATAGCATTCTCACATAGGTGTTCCTTTTGTCCAGGTGGGAAAGGGCAGTGTGGAGTGCAATAGAGATTGCGTCATCTGTGGATCTGTTGGGGAGGTATGCAAATTTGAGTGGGTCTAGAGTTTCTGGGATAATGGTGTTGATGCGCCTCTCTTTGTAGCCCTGCCACATCCGAAGAGTGTTGGAGCCAGTGTAGTATGATTCTAAATCCTGTATTGACGCTTTGCCCTTTAGCTCAGTGCGAATGTTGCCTGTAATCAATGGCTTCTGGTTGGGGTATGTACATACAGTCACTGTGGGGACAACGTCCTCGATGCACAGTGACTGACTCCTAAATGCCATCGGAAGAATCCTGGAACATATTCCAGTCTGTGCTAGTAAAACAGTCCTGTAGTTTAGCATCTGCTTCATCTGACCACTTTTTTATAGATCGAGTCACTGGTGCTTCCTGCTTTCATTTTTGCTTGTAAGAAGGAATCAGGAATCAGAATTGCCAAATGGAGGTTGACTGAGCGCTTAGCTGTTCAGAATGCCATGTTCCTTATTATTTGATATAGTTCCTATTCCCTTTTCGACAAGTTTAGGATTGTAAACAAATAGAAAATAGTGGAAAACTATTGCGAGCACCGCTCCAGATCACATGATATCCACTACAAGGGGCCGAGAAGAGAGGGGGGAGGTACAGAGAGGAAGAGCAAGAGATCCATCATACACAGCAGAGCATGCCCAACTCCAAACCCACACAACTGAGTAGATAAGAGCATATCATGAGCAAAACATGTTCATATATATCAATAATGCAGCCAAAAATAGCTTTTCATAGTTTTTTATTGCAACACAAATTCTTTCAGTTTCACTATCTCACACCATAAACCACAAAAACAAATAGATGTACAACGTAGTAGACAACCAATCATTATAGTGACACATCGCACGCTAACAAATCCACACAAATCCCTGTATTTACTATAATCCTCTCCTGAATGCGATCCACGATGTCATCCCTACCTTGCGCCACAGGGTGGCAGTATTGTCTGTCAAACAAACAGGGGGATATTCAGAGGTGTGGGGGAAACACCATCTGCACTGCAAGTCAGTGGGTTAGGAAAGGGTTTCCCAAAAGGACAGGGTCCCCCCCAAGGGACGTTTTGTTGGACATTTTCTTATGGGCTACATTTGGCTAAATTGCATAGGCCACAAATCTTTTAAGCTATGGAAAACGATGTTTTCTTTCCCGTGAAACTAGGCCAAATCAATATCTCATCTAGCCTGTTTAAAGGGGCGATGCAAGTTGCTGCATTTCCAATAATGCAGATTATTTTACTGTAGTCCTCTGCATATATTATTTATGGACAATCAGTCATCCCTGTAAAACCTACTGTCATGCAACATAATTAGCCAACAAAGTGATGCATAGCCTTTTGTTGACAAATTAAATTCAACATCAACAAGAACCAAAGCAATTCTTAGACCTGTTTAATTTATAGGAAATACAACCATTTAGCATCACAACAAGCCCCCCCACACACAGGCTTCTGAGGATTTATGGAGCAAATGATCGACCCAATAATTACAATAGCAATAGGATTTAATACAAACATTCACAATCATAGAAACCTGAGTAGAGAGTGGGTCTCTATCTCTCCAGTCTCTACGGCCCAATGTCCCTTATTATCTACAGCCCACATGCAGGATAACAATACAAATAGAAGCTGTAGAAGGGGATGCCTGTTCTACTCATTCTGATTCTGTGAATAGAACACTGTAGTTGTCTCATTACGAACGTAGAGTTTGAGATCCATAGAGTGCAGTTGGGCTCTTTCACAGTGTCATGTTTGATATGTGTTTCATACGTCTTTGCTGACATGAGCACTCAGGGTAATATGATATTGGTCACTCGCTCGCTTGCTCTCACATGCACACCCCGACACACGCACGCACATACATACACAATAGAATAATAATCCTCAAGGGGCCCATTCTATTGATTTCTCTTTTTATCTTTAAGCCATTTAGACTATAATGAATGGAAACCAGGGCAACTCATCCCATCTCATTATATTGAGGAGTCTTTTCATTGTCCTTCAATATCAAACACATTTCTAAATACACCCCACTGAATAGACTGCCTTATATGGTATTATTACAGTAATATGACCCTATACTTTCTGTATAATGTTCACAGTAATTTAGAAATGTTATTCATTATCTTCTATTTCCATTGGGTGAGAGGATGAGAGCACACACACTTCATCATGATCTGCTTTCCTGCCAATTTATTATTCCATAATGTCTGACTCTAGTGCCCTGTCTCTCCTCCAGGATGTACCACTAACCACCGTGTCCCCTCTAGTGACTGACCCTAGTGCCCTGTCTCTCCTCCAGGATGTACCACTAACCACCGTGTCCCCTCTAGTGACTGACCCTAGTGCCCTGTCTCTCCTCCAGGGGGTACCACTAACCACCGTGTCCCCTCTCGTGACTGACCCTAGTGCCCTGTCTCTCCTCCAGGGGGTTCCACTAACCACCGTGTCCCCTCTAGTGACTGACCCTAGTGCCCTGTCTCTCCTCCAGGGGGTACCACTAACCACCGTGTCCCCTCTAGTGACTGACCCTAGTGCCCTGTCTCTCCTCCAGGGGGTACCACTAACCACCGTGTCCCCTCTAGTGACTGACCCTAGTGCCCTGTCTCTCCTCCAGGGGGTACCACTAACCACCGTGTCCCCTCTAGTGACTGACCCTAGTGCCCTGTCTCTCCTCCAGGGGGTTCCACTAACCACCGTGTCCCCTCTAGTGACTGACCCTAGTGCCCTCTCTCTCCTCCAGGATGTACCACTAACCACCGTGTCCCCTCTAGTGACTGACCCTAGTGCCCTGTCTCTCCTCCAGGATGTACCACTAACCACAGTGTCCCCTCTAGTGACTGACCCTAGTGCCCTGTCTCTCCTCCAGGGGGTACCACTAACCACCGTGTCCCCTCTAGTGACTGACCCTAGTGCCCTGTCTCTCCTCCAGGATGTACCACTAACCACCGTTTCCCCTCTAGTGACTGACCCTAGTGCCCTGTCTCTCCTCCAAGGTGTACCACTAACCACCGTGTCCCCTCGGTCTGTAATGAGGTCTGTGTCCACATTATGCTGCTGCACTGGTCGAGGAAATGAGACGTGAGATGCAGGCTATACTCCAATGTGCAGTATGCAGTGTATGTAGTTGCCCTATCCACCTATATGTAGCCCTACCAGTATAGGCCTATACATATGCAGGCCCATTCACCAACATATAGGCCTATAGACCTACATGCATATTCACATTTAGTTATGCATACGTAGTCTAAAAGGTCAACAAGTCATTACTCTATCACCCTCAAACTCAACTCTGGACCTCGAAGCCAGTGTCACTGCATTTTTTCATTGTTCCCTCTAATCAGGAACTGATTTAGACCTGGGACACCAGGTGGGTGCAATTAATGATCAGGTAGAACAGAAAACCAGCAGGCTCCGGACCTCGTAGGGTAAGAGTTGAATTCCCCTGGTTTATGAGAACAAGAATAGTCTATGTGTCCGAAGCAAATAGACCAAGGCTGTCCGACCCTGTTCCTGAAGAGCTCCAAACCCAGTTGTAACTAAAATGATTCAGCTTATCAACTAGCTAATTAGAATCAGGTGTGCTACATTAGGGTCGGATCGAAAACCTACAGAAGGGTAGTTCTCCAGTAACAGGGTTGGAGTGAAAACCTACAGGATGGTAGTTCTCCAGTAACAGGGTTGGAGTGAAAACCTACAAGATGGTAGCTCTCCAGGAACAGGGTTGGAGTGAAAACCTACAGGATGGTAGTTCTCCAGTAACAGGGTTGGAGTGAAAACCTACAGGATGGTAGCTCTCCAGGAACAGGGTTGGAGTGAAAACCTACAGGATGGTAGTTCTCCAGTAACAGGGTTGGAGTGAAAACCTACAGGATGGTAGTTCTCCAGTAACAGGGTTGGAGTGAAAACCTACAGGATGGTAGCTCTCCAGGAATAGGGTTGGAGTGAAAACCTACAGGATGGTAGCTCTCCAGGAACAGGGTTGGAGTGAAAACCTACAGGATGGTAGCTCTCCAGGAACAGGGTTGGAGTGAAAACCTACAGGATGGTAGCTCTCCAGGAACAGGGTTGGAGTGAAAACCTACAGGATGGTAGCTCTCCAGGAAGAGGGTTGGAGTGAAAACCTACAGGACAGTAGCTCTCCAGGACCAGGGCTGGAGTGAAAACCTATAGGATGGTAGCTCTCCAGGAACAGGGTTGGAGAGCCCTGATATAGACAACAGAATCAATGACCTAGACATACTGTAGTAGCCAAATGATCTCCCATGCATATTTGTTTGGATAAAGAACCGTGGCTCACTACTGTGTGAGGTCAACACAATCACCGCCTGTCCATATCACACAGGCTGTCCCAAATGACACCCTTTTCACTATGTAGTAGCCTATCCCTATAGGGCTCTGGTCTAAAGTAGGCTAGTGCATTATGTAGGGCAGGGTTTCCCAAACTAGGTCCTGGGACCCTCCCCTGGGTACATGTTTAGTTTCTTGGCCTAGCACTACACAGCTGATTAAAATAATCACATTTAAATGATGACTTGGTTATTGACATTTTACATTTGAGTCATTTAGCTGATGTTCTTATCCAAATCGACTTACAGTTAGTGCATTCATCTTAAGATAACTAGGTGGGACAACCACATATTACAGGCATAGAAAGTACATTTTTACTCATTAATGTAGCTATCAGTAGATTCAGAGCAGAAGGGGAGTGGGTCAAGTCCAAGTGCTGGTTAATTATTATTATTTTTTATAATTGGGGGGGGTCAAGGTGAGGAGCTGGATTATTTAAGATACTGTTTGAAGAGGTTGGGTTTCAGATGTTTTCAGAAGATGGGCAGGGACGCTGCTGTCGTATCTTCTAGGGGGAAGCTGGTTCCACCATTAGGATGTCAGGACAGGGAGGAGCTTGTGTCGTGTTAGGACAACAACAATACATGTGCACCAGGGGGGGACCCAGGACAGAGTTTGGGAAATCCTGATGTTGGGAAACAGGGGGCCATTTAGGAGGAAAGCACAGTCAGTTCTATTGTGAGACTATCCTGTACTGTCAAAATAAATAACATTTTAGGCTCAATAAATAAGTGAACAGCAGTCCTGAATAATACATGGAATATGTCATTATCTACAACAATGGTGTGACTTGAGTATTATGTTTCAGGCATAGTCACTGTAGAGTATGTGTGGATTAAAAGAACCAATAAACAAATTGATAAATTATGCATTGTGGAGCCTACAGCCTATTCTGATGTTGCAGTGGGGACTGAATGGCACAATGGGTACTGAATGGCACAACGTGTTGCCAAGGGCCAAATGTGGCCACAACATGTTATAATGTGAACTATGTCGGTATGTGGTGTGAGATGGGTCGACAGTAAGAAGAGATTTATCACAGGGTGGCACTTAGGTCGAATGCTGAGCTCTGTTCCTCGATGTTCAGAGTCAGTTGTCTGGTTAGGCTATGTGGAGTGTCACTGAACCAGACAGGCCTACAGAGGACTGGCCACCCCTCTGAGCCTGGTTCCTCTCTAGGTATCTTTCCTAAGTTTCTGTCTTCTGTGGAGTTTTTCCCTGGTCACTGTGCTTCTGCCTCTGCATTGCTTGTTCTTTGGGATTTTGGGCTGGGTAGGTTGGCTATCTGTAAACCACTTTGTGACAACTGCAGATATAACATGGTCTTAATGAAATACATTTGATTTATTTCATTTGATTGCATAGACTACTGTGGGATATACTGCGCACTATGACAGGCAAAGTGTGTTTACTTTGACTTGCTGAATATTTTATTTTTTGAATTTGAAAGCCCCGGCAAGTGAAGTTTCTGAAGGTGATGACGTAGGGCCCCGCCCAGTATCTTCTCCTCCAATAAGAATCCACACTAAAAGTCGCACTTTTTTTTTTCCTCGGTGCACTGCAGAGCCAAGACAAATGGAGGCAAGGGGACGTAAAACGAGAACCGTGCTGCAGCGGGACGGTAGACAAGTCTGATTAATTAGTCAAATAAGAGGCCCGGTAACCAAACACCTCGGTCGGTTAAGGGCACTTGAGGCTGAGGTTACAGTAGGCTAGGCTACCTGTAGATTTGATCAATTGCAGGTAAGTCGCGTCCATGATTTTTGCGAAGTTGCGCATGATTCCTCCCCTATATAGTGTTTTTGTCATTCTTTCCATTTTAAATAGTGTAGGCTTATATTTAGTGCATAACGAATTGTGTGGGAGACTGGCAAACCCCCACAACTCAGCCCAGCATTTATAATTTACGACTCGCAGTCAAGCTGACGGTGGCCGAAGGTCTCTCACGAATATGCTCGCTCACTGTTTACCGACAGCATCAAGCTCCCGCCGCCCGTCCATCGGTTGTTTGTTTTCAACCTGAATATTTGCTTGTGTTTGTACAGCCTGTCAGTCTCGTTTCCATTGAGTGATTCATCAAAATACTGTACATTTGAATGGGCTCCTCGCTTTCAATCGCTGTGCGATTGGCTCAGGTTAGGCCTAGATCAGTTCTGTAGTCTATGTAACGTGTCTACAATGATGATGCGATATCGCACTACTTTCTATCCCAATAATGGACTAAAGTAGCCTAACGTTACTTCATATAGTCCAAGGACCTTAAATGTTTTGTTTAAAGGCGAATTGCCTCTGAAAGACAAAACAGACAAATACTCCATATAAACGTGAATTGAGTCTCAATTGCGTTATGGTTTTAGAAACACACAGCCCTCTATCACATAACACAAATAATTCCATAAATGCAAAATACACACTTTTACTGTACACTGTTTTAACAGTTGCAGCTGACAGTATTTTTCCCTGTCAACAGTTTGGCATCTGTCTTCCCTTGACACACAGGTGTTCAGCGGCGCAGATGGCTAATTGGCACAGGTTGTCCACTTTGTCTTCTGTCAGTTATCCGTAAACAAGCGCTGTATAACATTAAAATGTGGCCGTGTGGGAACCCTTACCCTATCCCTATAAAGGTGTATATCAATATACACTTTTGTTTTTTCCAAATTATTTCTCACTAATATGACACATGGTCCTTATGTTTCCAAAAACCTTGCCACAAGCGATGCGTGTTAATGTTCAGACCAAGGGTCGGGGCTCATAACAGACCTCCCCGTACAGAATACTCCTTTGTCCAACGGCCCTTATGTGTAGTGTAATGAAACCGAGTCATGGTCAAGGGCTAACTGCTTCCATGACCTGTATCAGGGCAGACCAGTCACAGATAAGTAGGCCTATGCTACACATATAACCGGTTAGCCACAGTTAACACCCTCGTTTTCTATTTTACAGGGGATTCTGTTCTCATTTCCTCATCGAACGAACGGCGAGTCTGTCTGCTTCGCGTTCTGTCAACAAATACGCACTGGAGACCCGGTTTCAATTGGTGCAGAATAGGAGCCCTTTTCGCTGCATACGTATGCAGACCAGAGGAAGCTGATTTTGACTGCTGCAGTCTGAGTGCGCAGTTACAGCATTGGGTAGAGGGAGAGAACGAGGGGATAGCCTGCCTAAATCTTTACAGTCACGGAATCAAACACACCGCGCACAACCGCTGCCGGATGCGGCATGATGGAAGGAAGCTGTGTAGAAACTAAAGTCTAAGGAAGAAATACCCGAACTTCAGGACACAGACGGCAGTGTTTTGCGTTAGAGTTCGATGGGATTTCGGCAGCGATATTAATCGGTCTTTCACCCTCGTTCTGAAATTCAGCATCCAGTGTGAAGCTCATCCGTTTCACGGGACCGTCGCGCTGCTGCGGAGGACATGAGAAATGTAAACAGAAACGTTGGATTTTAAACTGCGTGCAGGTCGCAGTCCCGGGATAAGCGAGATGGAGCGAGTCGAGCCGGACCGGTGTCAGGAGGCGGCGGAGCCACCCATCCACGCGGTACACGGGCCGGACCGGATCAGGCCCTCGTCCTACCGGGCACTGCGCAGTGCTGTGTCCAGCCTGGCCCGGATAGATGACTTCATCTGTGAGAAGATTGGCTCGGGCTTTTTCTCAGAAGTGTTCAAGGTAAGTTACCTATAAATTACATGTAAGAGTTTGGAACTCGGGGCCTGTCCTGTAGCCTATTCATAAAGCATCTTAGAGTAAGAGTGCTGATTTAAGGATCCGTTTTTACTTGATCATAATTAATATGGAGAAAAGGTCCTGATCCTAGGTCAGCACTCATACTGTGAGACACTTTAAATACGTGTCCAGACTAACTCTGCGTACTGACTTGTTTTAGCAAGTCTAGGTTTTATGCAAAACAGTGTGGGATGAGATGGCCAGCTTAACTCTGTTTGGGCATCTGAGCATCCCTGTTACGGTCATCATTGGCACCAAGCATGAAACATGATGACCATGCATTGTTACCTGATGCATTGGGTAACAATATCTTTGTACCAAATGGCATCCTATTTAGTGTACTACCTTTGACCAGGGCCCCCATAAGGCTTTGGTCAGAAGTAGTTTACTAAATAAGGAATGGGGTGCCATTTGGGACATAATCTAGGTCTTGTAAGCTAGTGGCTAGTTGGCCTTTACTGTGTGTGTGTGGAGTTGGCTTAAGTTAGGGACCTTCTTTGGAATGACATTTTCCAGAAACATTTTTTTTTAAATATTTTTAAAATAAAATAATCTTATATAGAAAACAAGAAGCTTCTAAATACCTGACACTCAAGGAGTTAGTTAAGGTAGGCTTACGCTTACATGGTGATGGGCTTGATGATGATTTTGCTGCTGGTGACCACAACACCACATTGACCCGCACCAGAACTGTGTCTGTGGCTCACCAGGTTTGGGGTAATTTCCATTCCAGTCAATTCAGGAATTACACTGAAATTCCAATGCTTTTCGAGGACAATTTGGAAAAGGAATTTGGTTTACTTTGTGAATTCACTTGAATTAAAATTGAATTGACCCCAACCCTATAGCTCACATTACAGGGAAGGACAGTGTTTTGGTGTGAAAGTGATACCCGTTCCTGACCTGTTGGTCTTTAGGCAGAAATAGATTGTTAGTCCTACTCAAAGGGCAATTTCACGAGAACAAGAAGGATGCTGATTTTGCACTTCAAAATCTGTCAAACAAAAGCCAATGACTTTAAAACAAATGTTATGACTCTATGCACAAGGACTACTTCAATCCCATTCCCTGCATGTTATGCGTAGGCTGGTTTACAAATTTGACCAATCACCACACTGTTTCTGCATTAAACGGTCAAATCAACGCAATATTATTGCTTAAAACTGATCCATCACTGCGTTACAAAGAGGGCTCGCATTTTCAACCTATCACTTGCACATTAGCTGCGTAATATGGTTAAATCAACCCACATGTAAAAAAATGTGACAGTCATTGCATATTGCCATAAAAATAAGTACAGAATTGCTGCAGCAAAATCAAGCGTTTAAGCCTAAAAATATCACTAATCCCTGTAAAATCCAGGAGGGACTCTGCTAATTTAACCATTTCCACTGAGCAGTTCTCCATTACTTGAACATATGCAAAGTTTGTTAACAGATTGACTGCTTTGCTGTTTGTGCAATCATTCAGTTCCTAAACTTTGAATCTGCACTGTTGAAGTAAATGTGTTTTATTTAAAAATAAATGTGAAAATTAAGTCGTCCTTTTGCGTAGTTGTATGGTTTTTAACTTTGCAATTTCTTTGTTTTGACCTATTTTCTAAGTGCAAAATCTGATTCTCTCCGCCTCATTCCGTTAATGTGAAATTGCCCCTGAACTGCATGAGGAGAAAGTCCAGGGGGTTCAGCCTGGTCTTTGTCCCCAAATGACACCCTGTTCCAGGGGTTCCCAATCTTTTACTTTACACAACCCTAAATTGACACTAGAATATGCAGGGGACACAACTTGGAGAAATGATATCCCCTGGTTGCTTTGGTCATATTCACTCAATTTTAGGTCCCACCGGCTGTCCAGACACAATGACATGAACCCGCATTCTATTTTATTTAACTAGGCAAGTCGGTTAAGAACAAATTCGTATTTACGGTGATGGCCTACCAGAAGGCAAAAGGCCTCCTGTGGGGACGGGGGGCCTGGGATTAAAAAAATAAATACAATATAAATATAGGACAAAACACATCACAAGAAGAGACAACACTAAATAGAGACCTGAGACGACAACATAGCAAGGCAGCAACACATGACAACACAACATGGTAGCAGCACAAAAACATGGTACAAACATTAATGGGCACAGACAACAGCACACAGGGCTGTCAACAATACATCACAGACAACACATCATACAAAGCAGCCACAAGTGTCAGTAAGAGTGTCCATGATTTGAGTCTTTTTAAATTAAGAGATTGAGATAAAACTGTCCAGTTTGAGTGTTTGTTGCAGCTCGTTCCAGTCGCTAGCTGCAGCGAACTGAAAAGAGGAGCAACCCAGAGATGTGTGTGCTTTGGAGACCTTTAACAGAATGTGACTGGCAGAACAGGTGTTGTATGTGGAGGATGAGGGCTGCAGTAGATATCTCAGATAGGGGGGAGTGAGGCCTATGAGGGTTTTATAAATAAGCATCAACCAGTGGGTCTTTTGACAGGTATACAGAGATGACCAGTTTACAGAGGAGTATAGAGTGCAGTGATGTCTCCTATAAGGAGTATTGGTGGCAAATCTGATGGCCGAATGGGAAAGAACATCTAGCCGTTTGAGAGCGCTCTTACCTGCCGATCTATAAATGACGTCTGTAATCTAGCATGGGTAGGATGGACATCTAAATCAGTGTTACTTTGGCAGCTGGGGTGAAAGAGGAGCGATTATGATAGAGGAAACCAAGTCTAGATTTAACTTTAGCCTGCAGCTTTGATATGTGCTGAGAGAAGGACAGTGCACCATCTAGCCATACTCCCAAGTACTTGTATGAGGTGACTACCTCAAGCTCTAAACCCTCAGAGGTAGAAATAACACCCGTGGGGAGAGGGGCATTCTTCTTACCAAACCCCATGACAGTTGTTTTGGAGGTGTTCAGAACAAGGTTCCGGGTACAGAAAGCTTGTTAGACACTAAAAGCTTTGTTGTAGAGTATTTAACAAAAAATCTGTGGAGGGGCCAGCTGAGTATAAGACTATCTGCATATAGATGGATGAGAGCTTCCTACTGCATGAGTTATGTTGACGTAAATTGAGAAGAGCGTGGGGCCTAGGATTGAGCCTTTACTCCCTTGGTGACAGGCAGTGGCTGAGACAGCAGATTTTCTGACTTTATATACTGCACTCTTTGAGACGTTGTTAGCAAACCAGGCCAAAGACCCCTCAGACAGCAAAACTCCTTAGCAGACCATGAGATTGGAATGGTCTACCGTATGTAAAGCTTTGGCCAAGGCAATACAAATAGCAGCACAACCTTGCTTAGAATCAAGGGCAATGGTGACATTGAGGACCTTTTAAGGTTGCAGTGACACATCCATAACCTGAGCGGAAACCAGATTGCATACCTGAGAGAATACTATAGACATCAAGAAAGCCAGTCAGTTGATTATTGACAAGTTTTTCCAACACTTTTGATAAACAGGGCAAAATAGAAATTGGCTTGTAACAGTTCGGTTCAGCTTGATCTCCCCATTTAAATAAAGGACAAACTGTGGCTGCCTTCCAAGCAATGGGAATCTCCCCAGAAAGGACAGTCGGTGATGGGGGCAGCAACCTTAAAGAAGGAAGGGTTTAAACCATCTGACCCAGATGTTTTTTTGTGGTCATATTTCAGGAGCTCCTTTAGCACCTCTGACTCAGTGACTGTCTGCCTGCAGGGAGAAACTGTGTTGAAGGGCAGGGGAAAATGAGGGAGAAGCATCAAGAATAGTTGCATTAGAAGGGGTGGGAGATGAGGAAATGTAGGACGGGCAAGGAGGCATGGCTGAGTCAAATGGGAATCCTGACTTAATGTAGTGATTTAAAGAGCTCAGCCATGTGCTTCTTGTCAGTAACAACCACATCAACATTAAGGGACATGGGCAGCTGGGAGGAGGGTTTATTCTCCAGGTCTTTAACTGGTTTCCAGAACTTCATGGGGTTAGACCCCATTCTACTAGTGTAAGGGGTCATTAGTTGATACTTAAAGGTTGTATGCTATACCCATTTGAAGGGAAACATTTTGTTTGATAAGACTACAAATTTTCTTAGGTAACCCCATTTCAATTTGAGGGGACCGCACATGGGGTCCCAACCCCAAGTTTGGGAACCACTGCCCTATTCCCTACGTAGCTCAGAGCTCTATGGGCAACATAAGCAATAGTGTCAACTTCATCTAGTCCTCCTCCTGTTTCACAGATCATTATAATGTTCATAACATTGGGCCAGGAGATTTTCTTAAACATGTGTAATGATCTGAGAGAACTCACACAGTATACATTATAAAATATAAACTAGGTTCCTGTAGTATTTCCTGGTCAGGAAAAACTCTGGGCCCTAGGTATACTGTCAACAACTTAGTCCAGGTAACCATGACCATGACAATCATGGTTAAGGTAACGAGGTCTGGAATCTCTCACACAGGCCCCTGTTCTGGGACCTTGTTAGCACAGTTAACCATATAGTTAAGGAAAATGTTATCCTAGTCCTTTCATTCAACGAGGAGGTTGAGTCATGCTCCTACTGTATCACACACTCGGATCACTCCTCCCAGCCATGTTGCCCTTTGACTGGGCAGTGAGCATGCAAATGACTTGGGGTTTAAAAGTGCCAGCTGTAAAGATGCCTCTTGATTGAGCAACCTGCCCTTTGATAACTGCATATGAATGCAAATTATTTTTACCGCAGCAATTACATGGAGTTGCAATCTAACTGTTATAATGTTCAGATGACATGACAGACTGTGTGGTAATAGAGCCATAAATGATCCTCGCCACTCTGTTCACACACCCTCTGAAGCGTTGAGTCTTGATGCTGGATTATAAACAGAGCTGCACAAAACTCTTGGCATCCTGCCATCTCTAGTGTTATTCAGCACCTTCTTTGTCACACACACACTCTGGATCAATGGATGCTTTCCTCACAGCCGTCAGGCAGGTATTCATACCTCATCGCTGCCATTGTGCACTATGAGGAGGGGTGCGCGTGTCAAGACTAATCCTTCAGGTTCTGCTTTTTATCTTTTTGTGAGAGAGCGCCCGAGACCGACCTGCCTGCCGTACTCTAACTGTTACTTCCTGTGCAGGCAGGCAGGAGTCCTGGTACTTCCTTGTTCAGATCATCTGACTGAATCACAAATGATCATTGTTTTGGCCGCGGAAATATAATACAATTAATAGTAATTATATTACTGTTTTAATAAAGTGCGGTGAACACACTTAGAATGTTCCATTCAGTATAGAATAACTAGAACGAAAATATAAATGCAACATGTAAAGTGTTGGTCACATGTTTCATGAGCTGAAATAAAAGATCCCAGAAATGTTCCATACGCACAAACTTATTTCTCTCAATTTGTTTTGCGCAAATTTGTTTACATCCCTGTTAGTGAGCATTTCTCCTTTGCCAAGATAATCCATCCACCTGACAGGTGTGGCATATGATTCAAACCAGCGACCTTTCCGTTACTGGCCCAACCCTCTTAACCTCTAGACTACCTGCCTCCCATTCCCACTCACCTGCTTTTCATTGCCAGAACATGCAGACGTTTTCTTAGCTAAATGCTTCAAATGTCAACATGATCATATTGGTAATATTATATATATATATATATCTGCTCTCCATTTACTGCCACAGATTGATCTGCAACAACAGTTGATTCTTATCTCTTGAATTTATTGGCCCATTTATTTTCTTGCTTCACATTCTCTTTGCAAGCCTGTGCTACATTCTGTGTTGTAAATCTTCATTCTTGCTAAATTTCTCTCATTCGCCTTCTTTCAACCCCTGAGGACACTGATGATGCTAGAACTGTCAGGGCAAAATCTCTACTGCATTTGCACGGAGGAGATGACTCACTCGGACAGCGTTTGAGTCAACGTGCCTCTGTGCGCTCATGTGAGGAAATCTGTGTTTGATTGACAGGCTGGATTAAGTGCTTTCCTCCAGGGTCCTGTTGTCAAAACTGAACAGAGTTTTATCAGAGGAGAGTTCAGTTGTGGAAAGTCTGCCCTTTTCCAAAACAGCCATCCTGAGAAACTACTCCTTAAACAGACCTTATATACTCACTCACATAAACACATTCTCTGTGACATGCACATACCCACACTCACACCCTCCTCTGTCTGAGTCGGTAATCTCCTCTGTGCAAACTCAGCAGTGATTTATTTTACCCAGACAGACCTAGCATCACACACCTGTCCATCATCAACTGTCACCCGTGTTTGATCTGTTACAATGAGTGACATGAGTCAGTCAGGCTGTTCATTGGCTGGGGTTTGGAGGAGGAGGTGTGACTTAGCTAGCACTTTTCCCTGCTTCTATTATTTCTCCCCTCCAGTCAAAGCTTGTGTTCCTGTCAATCAAGATGTGTGTGTGTGTGTTCCTTTATGTTCCACATGAGCTCACATGCACCTGCTTGGTATTTAAATGCATGCGCACCTACTTGGTATTTAAATGCACTCACACATATTTGACTGTTCTTTCCATTTCCCTGTGCTCTGTCTCTCCACGTTCTGTAGTGTGTAAGAATCTTGTTGTCCCTGCTACGCCCCAGCACACTGGCCCCACCCCCAGCATTACAGTAGGTAAATAAACAGACGAGGGATGTGTTCATTTCGCACCAAACTGGGACACAACTGACTTCAACAGGGAGTGAGTGACTACCTGGACAAATCTTCTGTTGCAAAACATTTTGCTATGGTGTGCCCTAATGAACACGATCCAGTTGGTTGTGGAGGTGTGACTGAAGGTCCAGTGAGTCAGCCCAGAGAGGGGCAGGGGGAGGAGGAAAGGCATAGTGGAAAATGTTTCTACTGTGGAGCAGAAGAGAGAGGGGGCTTCTTTTGATGTCCCGAAGCTGCATGCTCTTACTTGCTCCTGCTAGGCTTACCACACACAGAAAGAGTGGGGAAGGGCTGTCCTAGCATTAGATAATGGAGTTGAGGTGTGTGTGAGGCACTCACTACCGATGTTGTGCAAAACACTAAATGGTGCAGAGTGTATCAGGTCCTGGTCTAGAGTTTAGACAGTGGGATCATGCTCTATTTAAAGACTACCCAGGAAGACAGTCAGCTCCTGGTTTAGACAGTGGAGCGTGTTCTATTTAAAGACTACCCAGGAAGACTGTCAGCTCCTGGTTTAGAAGTGGATCGTGTTCTATTTAAAGACTACCCAGGAAGACAGTCAGCTCCTGGTTTAGACAGTGGATCGTGTTCTATTTAAAGACTACCCAGGAAGACCGTCAGCTCCTGGTTTAGACAGTGGATCGTGTTCTATTTAAAGACTACCCAGGAAGACCGTCAGCTCCTGGTTTAGACAGTGGATCGTGTTCTATTTAAAGACTACCCAGGAAGACAGTCAGCTCCTGGTTTAGACAGTGGATCGTGTTCTATTTAAAGACTACCCAGGAAGACCGTCAGCTCCTGGTTTAGACAGTGGATCGTGTTCTATTTAAAGACTACCCAGGAAGACAGTCAGCTCCTGGTTTAGACAGTGGATCGTGTTCTATTTAAAGACTACCCAGGAAGACCGTCAGCTCCTGGTTTAGACAGTGGATCGTGTTCTATTTAAGTAGCTAGAGCAAGAAATTCCGAAAAGCAATCAAAATAATTGTTGACCTTTGAACTTCGGATGTTTTCACTCACGAGACTCCCAGTTACACAACAAATGTTCCTTTTGTTCCATAAAGATTATTTTTAGACCCAAAATACCTCCGTTTGTTTGTCGCATTATGTTCAGAAATCCACAGGAAAGAGCGGTCACCACAACACAGACGCAGTATATTCCAAATAATATCCATAATGTCCACAGAAACATGTCAAACGTTTTTTATACTCAATCCTCAAGTTGTTTTTAAAATATATATTCGATAATATATCAACCGAGTGTGTAGCTTTTTCAATAACAGCGGGAGAAACAATGGCCGCTTTACTCAGTTGCGCAAAACTCACTCTGAGAGCCCCCACCTATCCACTTACGCAATGTGATCCTTCACGCTCATTTTTCAACATTAAAGCCTGAAACTATCTCTAAAGACTGGTGACACCTTAGGGAAGCCATAGAAAAAGGAATCTGGTGGATATCCCTTTTAAATGGAGGATAGGCATGCATAGGAACACAGAGGTTTCAAAATAAGAGGCACTTCCTGATTGGATTTTCCTCAGGCTTTCTTTCGCCTGCAACATTAGTTCTGTTATACTCAGACAATATTTTTACAGTTTTGGAAACTTTCGAGTGTTTCCTATCCTAATCTGACAAGTGTATGCATATTCTAGTTTCTGGGGCTGAGAAATAGGCAGTTTCAAATGGGTACGTTTTTTTAACCAAAAATGAAAATACTGCCCCTTACACGCAAAAGGTTAAAGACGACACAGGAAGACAGACAGGTCCTCCCTGCCTGTTTATTGTGGACTTTGTTCAGCTACCAGCCCCACATGAATCCCCTGGTCTTATCTCCAGGTCACCAAGAAAATGTTGATTTTAGCCAAATAGATCTGCGAGTAAGATTTATTGGGCCTCTCCATGTTCCTGTCACTAGAATGCTGATATCACAGCTACTCACTGTTTCGCTGTGACTGGAGCACTGACACCACACACACACCCCTATCTACCTGAGGTAGACTCTCACACCACATTGCCATGGCAGGACTATTTTTGCTTGTGGCCACTGGGCAACGGCCTGTATCCATGATTACTGAGCACTTGTTTATTTGAGCTGAAATTCTGCATGTGGACGGGACAAAGCAGATGGCCTAGACAAGGGGTGGGAAACTCCAGTCCTCGAGGGCTTGATTGGTGTCTCACTTTTTCTCCATCCTTAGCAACCACAGCTGATTAAACTTCTTAGGGCTGCAGTCCCGTTAATGGGATCGATATGACAACAGTGAAAGTGCAGGGCGCCAAATTCAAAACAGAAATCTCATAATTAAAATTCCTCAAACATAGATGTATCTTATACCGTTTTAAAGGTAATCTTGTTGTTAATCCCACCACAGTGTCCGATTTCAAATATGCTTTACAGCGAAAGCACCACAAATGATTGTTAGGTCACAGAATTCTGCCATTTTTCCTGCCAAAGAGTGGAGTCACAAAATGCACAAATGGATACAATTAATCACTAACCTTTGATCTTCATCAGATGACACTCATAGGACTTCATGTTACACAATACATGTGTGTTTTGTTTGATAAAGTTCATATTTATAGTATACATTGGAATGTTACGTTCACTTGTTCCAAAAACATCCTGTGATATTGCAGAGAGCCACATCATTTTACAGAAATACTCATTTATAAATGTCGATAAATACAATTGTTAGACATGGAAATATAGATATACATCTTCTTAATGCAACTGCTGTGTCAGATTTCGAAAACTTTATGTAAAAAGCAAACCATGCAATCTGAGACAGTGCTCAGAAAATAAATAAAATTACCCGCCATGTTGGAATCAATAGAAATCACATTATAAATATTCCCTTACCTTTGACGATCTTCATCAGAATGCACTCCCAGGAATCCTAGTTCGACAATAAATGCTTGATTTGTTTGATAATGTCCATTTATTTATGTCCAAGTAGCTACTTTTGTTAGCGCGTTTAGTACACAAATCCAAACGCTCGTGCAGGTCCATCCGAACGTCAGACGAAAACTTCAAAAGTTATATTACAGGTCGAAGAAACTTGTCAAACTAAGTATAGAATCAATCTTTAGGATGTTATCATAAATATTCAATAAAGTTCCAACCGGAGAATTTCTGTCTTTAGAGAAGCCATGGAACGCAGGTCGCTATCATGTGAAATGTGTGTGACCTGGCTCTCTGCCAGACCACTGACTCAAAGTGCTCCCATCTGGCTCCACAACACAGTAGAAGCCTCATTCAAGTTTCTAAAGACGGTTGACATCTAGTGGAAGCCCTAGGAAGTGCAACTTTATCCATATCCCACTCTGTATTCAGTAGGGGCTGGGTTGAAAATTGACCAACCTCAGATTTCCCACTTCCTATTTGGATTTCTTCTCAGGTTTTTGCCTGCCATATGAGTTCTGTCATACTCCGACATCATTCAAACAGTTTTAGAAACTCCAGAGTGTTTTCTAGCCAATACTAATAATAATATGCATATATTAGCAACTGGGACTGAGGAGCAGATTGTTTACTCTGGGCACCTTTCATCCAAGCTACTCAATACTGCCCCTGCAGCCATAAATTAATCAAACTGGATTCTAAATTGAAGATCGGGATTAGGTGATTTATTGGACTGGAGTTGTCCATCCCTGGCCTAGACCGAGAGGTGTGGCGGCACAGCCTCTACCTGGAAGAGGGGCGGTTCAGTTCAGCAGTTGGCTCATCTCTGCATTAGGGTGTGTGTGTGTGAGCGAGGGGGATAGAGGCTATTCTGTATGATCCTGCTGGCCTGTAGTACAGCAATACTAATGTAGTTAAATCCTGTACATTTACATTACATTTACATTTAAGTCATTTAGCAGACGCTCTTATCCAGAGCGACTTACAAATTGGTGAATTCACCTTCTGACATCCAGTGGGGAACGAACCATAGTTAATCCTCAGACGGCACGAGCTCTTACTGGAAGTGTGGTCATAAATGTGTAAAGGCACTGATTGTCTCTACAGCAGCGGCCACTCTGTGTATGTGTGTGTACCCACACCCCATCTCGGACTGCAGTTCAGAGTAGGTTGGACCTAATGGTCACTGGTTGACTGTATGCTGTAGCCTTGATTTAAGATCGAGGCCAGACTGTCTGTTTTAATAGATCCATTAATAAACTCTAGATTTCCCATCACTCCACTGATCTGCTGGCCAACTCATATCTACTAGGCCACTGTCACACTGATGTAACCACGCTCTCTGTTCTCTTCACACACCACCACTAGATGTGTCACACTCACTCTCTCATACCTACAAACATGACATGTACACCCTCCCAGTACTAATTGGACTGTTGGACTACTTACTGGGTATCTATATGGTCTTAGTTAGAGGGAGATGGGCAGGAGTCCAAGCCCCTCCGAACACACTCAAGGATATAGGGGATGAGACGCCACGATGGTGACCTTTAGTGATGGTTCTCTCTCCTCCGGTCTCTCTCTGTGCAGGTGCAGCACCGTATCAGTGGGCGGGTGATGGCTCTGAAGATGAACACCATGGCCAGTAACAGAGCTAACATGCTGAGGGAGGTCCAACTGATGAACCGCCTGTCTCACCCCAACATACTCAGGTCTGTGTTCTGCTTTTATGGCAACACACACTCTGTCCATATCCATCAATGCTTTGGTCTGCAGGGGAAATCCCTCAGTATACACATTTTAAACCATGCACTTCTAAAGGACTGTAAGACTTGTCATAAGGCATGTATGATGACCCCCCCCCCCCCACCTATTATGTTTACCTAATCATCTTCCTGTCTCCTGTCCCAGGTTTGTAGGGGTATGTGTTAATGAGGGACAGCTCCATGCATTAACAGAGGTAAGATCTCCTCTTTTAAACAAGGGTAGACCGGCTAGGATGTAGAAACTATTGGTCCGGTTATAGCTACTTTTTGCACTTGATGCTTCCTTAACGGTCGTCATGGTTACGTGGGGGGAGGGGTCTGAACTCCCGACAGTTATTTGATTCGATGTCGTCTAGGTTGATGTACAATGACCTGTACCTGACTTGAGAAAAATATCTATTTTTTTTCTCAATGGAGAGTCACTTGTGGTAAAGGTTAGGGAAACCTGACGTTTGTCATGGTTACAGCACAGCCGCCTGTTTTTGAGTGACGCTTGTCTGTGGTTGTCATGGTTACTTCCAGTACATCAACGGGGGTAACCTTGAGCAGCTGCTGGACAGTGACCAGTACCTGTCGTGGTCAGTCAGGATGGGCCTGTCTCTAGACATCGCGAGGGGCCTGCAGTACCTCCACAGCAGAGGCATATTCCATAGAGACCTCACATCCAAGGTACACACACACACACACGTGCGAAGATACCCTCATATATGGATACACACCACCTATCGGAAATTGTACATACTCTGGCAGGCTCACAGGTGGCACGCTACACATACATACACTCCTTAACACTAAATAGTGCGTACTCAAGTACACAGTTAACTATAAATGGATTTATCAGGGCCCGTATTCATAAAGCTTGTCGGAGTAGGAGTGCTTATCTAGGATCATGTTTACCTTCTGGATCATAATGAATAAGACTACATGGACAGGAGTGACCTGATCCTAGATCGGCACTCTTACTCTGAGACTCTTTGTGACTACGGGTCCTGACCGCTGTCTTTCTGGTTCTGTCCTGTAGAACTGCCTGGTGCGTTGGGCCAGTGGCCAGTGTACGGCCGTGGTGGGGGACTTTGGCCTGGCAGAGAAAATACCAGAGTACAGGTCAGTGGAGTTTATTCATCATCCGTCTATCAACACAAACTGATTAGATAACACACCTGAATGGTTGCTCTACCTTCCTCTTTCTTTCTCACGCTCTCTATCTTGATAGCTCACACTCGCTCGCTCTCTTTGGCTCTGTCCATCAATCTTTCAGTCAGTCACTGAAACCCCAGGTAGAAGTTGCCTGTAGGCTCTATGCTCAGCTTCCCTTTCCCCAGTCCTCACTATAATGTGTACATAAAAAAAAAACTGACCTTATCACTGTCTTGGGTCTAAAAAATTAATCATTCATCACACGCCCCTCTTTTCCAAAGAATGTGAGACACACTTCACACCCTGAAGAAGTTGTGGTTTGCCAGCTATGTGGAACTATGTGTGATTTAAGCCCCTGTTTCAGGGGGGGAAGGGGTACATCGTTGGTTGACTTACTGCGATGGTGTCAATATTTAATCTGGCCGGATTGAGAGCGAGACACACACATACACCGACTCCAGATATAACTAGTTTATAATTCTAACATTGACACATCATATGTTGTATTCATCGCTCCAGCCTGTTTTAATCCTCTCGGCTTCTTCCTGTTGACAAGTTGGTGTCCTGCTAATTATTTAGAAGTTGCCCATAGTGGGCACAGATTAAATATCAGCTGGACACACACATTCCCCCCCTGGCCTGGTAAATGCGTCTGTATCCTTTTTGTAAACACTGTCTGAGAGGAAGCAGCTGTCGCGTTAACCCGTGTGTGTGTGTGTGTGTGTGTGTGTGTGTGTGTGCGCGCACCATTTCCTGGCGTTTGTCTACAGTCACCCCAGTGTTTACCTTGTGTATTTGTTTTTGTACAGCCACGTTGTGTTGATGCATCACAACATGTTTTTGTTTATTTACGGTGCTTTTAGGTCGAAGGAAACTGATATGACAAAACGTTAAAATTACGAACCAGTGAATGTCTGCTGTATGTTGATGACCTTCCTCTAATTCTGAATTTGTCAACGTGTGTATGTGCACTAACTCTGTTCGTCAGAGAGTGGGAGAGAGACAGAGATGGAGTTTAGGAAAGCTTTCCAAATATGGTCAAACTATTCAAGCACACTTGGTCTCTTTCTCTCCTCGCTCTCCCTCTCCCCGGCTGAATGTCAACTCTCTCGCGCTCTCCCTCTCCCCGGCTGAATGTCAACTCTCTCTCGCCCTCTCCCTCTCCCCGGCTGAACGTCAACTCTCTCTCGCCCTCTCCCTCTCCCCGGCTGAACGTCAACTCTCTCTCGCCCTCTCCCTCTCCCCGGCTGAACGTCAACTCTCCTTCCCTTTCTCCCTCTACTTCTCCAAATAGTGTTTACACTGGGAGCTCTCCTCTTTCTCCGCTCCCATCACTTCCCTCACTATTTATGCAATATCATGGTTTAGTGAGATGGAAATAGCACAGAGGAAGTGACTGCCGGGGGGCTGTGCAGAGCATTCGCCTTGCAGTCACTTGTGTTTGTCTGCCCCGTTATGCCTTCACACACAATAGATTTACCCCATGTAAACTTTCCTTTTGGGATGGTTGTAACTGAACGAGAGCGCGATGAAGCGAGCTGAAGTCTGAGCTGGAGCTGTAAATAATGGCTCTGGGGTTTCCCCCTATGTTCAGGTCTAGGATCAGATCCCCCCCTCCAGTCCTATTAGTGGGGAAAATGCAAAGCCGACCCTAGATCAGCATCTAAAGGCAACTTCACCGCCTGTAATAATGTCCAGGCCTGTCTTCCTCTCTCTGTCCACAGTGAAGAGTCCGACCAGGAGCCCTTGGCTGTGGTGGGCTCCCCCTACTGGATGGCACCGGAAGTACTGCGAGGAGAGGTCTACAACGAGAAAGTGGACGTCTTTGCGTATGGGATCATCCTGTGTGAGGTCATCGCTAGGATACAGGCCGACCCTGACGTCCTCCCCCGCACAGAGGTTTGAACACAACGCGCACACACCCTAACACACTAGCACACAATCAGGGTTCACAATAGGGTATGATGTGACGTAGCCTGAACGCCTCCTCCGGGCCATTGTATGAAACGGCAGTTTAACAGCTCCCACCAGGCAGTAAGTCAGTCCTTTCAGTGAAGTCGCCGACGCCTCTTCTGTTCTATTGTGTAAATGATGGACTGAAGGGAGTACAGCAAATCGGAGCTCCTGTTGGAGTCTCTCTCGGGCTCTTTCACTGAGTGATGTCGCTGATCAGTGTGTGACGCTCTTTCCCCTCTGTAGGACTTTGGTCTGGACATAGAGACGTTTCAGCACATGGTGGGAGACTGTCCCCCTGACTTCCTGAACCTGGCGGTCACCTGCTGCCACGTAAGAGACACACACGCGCACCAAGACACTCACTGTCACACACACGCGCACCAAGACACTCACTGTCACACACACGCGCACCAAGACACTCACTGTCACACACACGCGCACCAAGACACTCACTGTCACACACACGCGCACCAAGACACTCACTGTCACACACACGCGCACCAAGACACTCACTGTCACACACACGCGCACCAAGACACTCACTGTCACACACACGCGCACCAAGACACTCACTGTCACACACACGCGCACCAAGACACTCACTGTCACACACACGCGCACCAAGACACTCACTCTCACACACACGCGCACCAAGACACTCACTCTCACACACACGCGCACCAAGACACTCACTCTCACACACACGCGCACCAAGACACTCACTCTCACACACACGCGCACCAAGACACTCACTCTCACACACACGCGCACCAAGACACTCACTCTCACACACACGCGCACCAAGACACTCACTCACACACACGCGCACCAAGACACTCACTCTCACACACACGCGCACCAAGACACTCACTCTCACACACACGCGCACCAAGACACTCACTCTCACACACACGCGCACCAAGACACTCACTCTCACACACACGCGCACCAAGACACTCTCTCTCTCACACACGCGCACCAAGACACTCTCTCTCACACACACGCGCACCAAGACACTCACTCTCACACACACGCGCACCAAGACACTCACTCTCACACACACGCGCACCAAGACACTCACTCTCACACACACGCGCACCAAGACACTCACTCTCACACACACGCGCACCAAGACACTCACTCTCTCTCACACACACGCGCACCAAGACACTCACTCTCTCTCTCACACACGCGCACCAAGACACTCACTCTCACACACGCGCACCAAGACACTCACTCTCTCACACGCGCACCAAGACACTCACTCTCTCACACGCGCACCAAGACACTCACTCTCTCACACACGCGCACCAAGACACTCACTCTCTCTCACACACACGCGCACCAAGACACTCACTCTCTCTCACACACACGCGCACCAAGACACTCACTCTCTCTCACACACACACACACGCGCACCAAGACACTCACTCTCTCTCACACACGCGCACCAAGACACTCACTCTCTCTCACACACGCGCACCAAGACACTCTCTCTCACACACACGCGCACCAAGACACTCACTCTCACACACACGCGCACCAAGACACTCACTCTCACACACACGCGCACCAAGACACTCACTCACTCTCTCTCACACGCGCACCAAGACACTCACTCACTCTCTCTCACACACGCGCACCAAGACACTCACTCACTCACTCTCTCACACGCGCACCAAGACACTCACTCACTCTCTCTCACACACGCGCACCAAGACACTCACTCACTCTCTCTCACACACGCGCACCAAGACACTCACTCTCTCACACGCGCACCAAGACACACACTCACTCTCTCTCACACACGCGCAAATCTTCTATCTTTTCCCCCATTTTATTGTTTTCCTTCTCCTTCGTACTATGACTCTTGAGTAACTGTCAGACTTAAAAGATATATATATATATATTTTGCTCATCTTTCTCCATCTGTCCATCTCTCGCTCTCAGATGGATCCAAAGCGTCGTCCATCGTTCTCAGCGATCGTAAAAGAGCTGGAGGGAAGAGCGACAGAGAGGACTCAGAAAGATGAAGCTGCACCTACGGGTGTGTGTGTCTGTCCTGGAGGGAATGGAGCACAGGGAGGTCAGTCTGAAGGGGTTCTCCAGAACACAACTGTGTTCAGACAGGAGTCATTAAGACACAGCTGTTGGTTATGGGGGGGGGGGGTCTGTTTTTCTGGTGTCTAAGAAGAAATGCTGCTCTCAATATTTATCAGTCATGATGAAAATGAATAAGAAAGTGGTACTTTTTTCAATTCAGCACGGTGGGATGGGGACTAGCACAGGGACGTCTAGGAATGTTCTATATACTGAACAAAACTTCTTTACCAGAGGGCTTTTATGAGACCAGCCACCCAGGCATCTGATAAAACAGAAATATTTTGGGCTGTAATAAAGCACTTTTTGGGGGGAAAACTTTGATTGGCTGGGCCCGGCTCCCCGGTGGCTGGGCGGGCCCGGCTCCCCGGTGGCTGGGCGGGCCCGGCTCCCCGGTGGCTGGGCGGGCCCGGCTCCCCGGTGGCTGGGCGGGCCCGGCTCCCCGGTGGCTGGGCGGGCCCGGCTCCCCGGTGGCTGGGCGGGCCCGGCTCCCCGGTGGCTGGGCGGGCCCGGCTCCCCCGGTGGCTGGGCGGGCCCGGCTCCCCGGTGGCTGGGCGGGCCCGGCTCCCCGGTGGCTGGGCGGGCCCGGCTCCCCGGTGGCTGGGCGGGCCCGGCTCCCCGGTGGCTGGGCGGGCCCGGCTCCCCGGTGGCTGGTCCCGCCCGGCTCCCCGGTGGGTGGGCCCGGATCCGGCTTGAAATTGTTGCATGTATATTTTTGTTGAGTATAGATAGACTTTTACATTTAGTGCAATAGATCGGTGTAGGACACATTTATTCAATTTTATATATGCCATTTCTAAGGCGCATTACTAGCCATGTGTGATTTATATATATTTTTTCTTGAATCTCTCTTTCAGCATCTCTTTCTCCAGATCTCGGCCTGCTGCGAAGACGGTCCCTCTGTCTCCCTGGTGACCCCCGCCTCTGCCGCAGCAAATCAGACATGCTCCCTCCAGTCACGCTCCCCACTCTGGCCCCTCCCACCCGTGTCAACCCCTTCTCCCTGCGAGAGGACCTTAACGGAGGCAAGATCAAACTGTTTGACACGCCCAGCAAGTCAGTCATCTCTTTAACGTTCACCTTACCCCAACCTCTGGACCCCTGTACCACCCCCTCTGACAGAGCGGGGGGTGGGGGTGTGCCCCGAGGAAGGCTCCATAGACGCTGCCTGTCCCTACCCTGCACCCCTCCTCCAGATCTCCTGCCCCCCACCAACAAAGACAATAGTGCAGAGAAAACAGATCTAGGGGCTGATAGTAATGAGAGGAATGGAGAGAAGGAGAGGGAAATCGTAGAAGAGAGGTTTACCTTTGAGTCTGAGTTCGTGGTCGAAGAGGATGTGGAGAGGAGGATGAGCAGTGAGGGCCTCACTGCCGATGACTCCGGGCTTCCTCTCGACCCAGAGCTGCTGTCATTAGACCAGCTATGTGAAGAGGAGGAAGTGGACACAAGCAGCCTGGAGGAAGAACCCATGGACTGCACCAGCTCCCCGACACTCTAGATGGCACTCAACCTACACTCCTGCCTTATTCCAAACCCTCCGCACCCACCCCCCCTACATTCACCAATGGCTGGGGTAATGTTCCCCCCATATCCAATGACCCTCCCTGCTTGCCCCCCCTGGGATGGGGGGGCACCAACGGGTACCACTCCACTCCTGGAGGGCCCATAGAGGGCTCGCCGTTCAGCTCCGGTAACGGCACCGGTAACAGCACCGGTAACGGTTCCGCTCCCTCTCTGGAGCAGGAGGAAGTTATCTCGTGTTCCGGTTGTTGCCTGGCAGGGCTCCGGTTCCCCTCGCTGTGTTTCCGCGCACCGCCTCACAGGAACCCCTATAAGAACCTGAACAGGGACAGTACGGGAGCCAACAGAGGGCTGCTCTATAAAGGTCCTAAGGGGCGACCGTCCTCGCCAACCAACCCAGAGCCTGGCCTAGCCCTGCCTGGGGTGCAAACATAGATACAGAATGCTAACCACAGATCTAGGATCAGATTACACCAAATCCCAACGTTTTCCTTAGACTCTAAACTGACCTTAGATCAGTGCCTAGGGGGCCTACTTCATTCCATTCTTAGACTGTGACATGGGAGGTAAAGCTGCTGGTGTGGATGCACTGCTGTGCTGGTTGCCTATAAGTGATGGTATGGCGCCCTCTGCTGGACTGAGGTGGTAATGATTGTAATAATATAGTCAACAGCTATAACCTAATAATGCTGTACTGACTGTAAAGGAGTGAGCGGCGATCCCACTGTTTCCTACAGCAGATGCAGGCTTGTAGACTGACTGATTAATAAAGAAGCAACGACAATACTTTCCCTCAGCATGGCAACACATATTGGTCAGAGCCATATTTAAATGTATACATGGCTTTGGTATTGGACCAATCCCCTGGGTTATGTGTGTTCTGATATCCTCCTATCGTGGGGGGTCTATGGCTGCTTCCCTGACAGTCAGTTGTAAAAACCATATTTTTGACTTATGTTGAAGTGTTATGATTTGTATGTTTTGATACTGTCTCAATGGGTTTAGGCTCAGCAGTTTGCCTTTGTGTACAGACAGCTGTATGGTGCACCCTGGAAAGGCCATGAGCAGGGCAGTGTGTGTGCACCAGTGAGCCATACACTGTTCTGACTGATACAGTATGTGACTGACGCTGTACGATGTCTTATGTTCCTCATCCTCGAACGGCACTTGTATTATATCGTGACTTGTTATTATTTGAGAATGAATGGTCAAAGACCCACTTCAACAAAGTATAGATTAATATTATTTAAATGGCATTGAATAAAATATTAGAATGGACAGACTGTCTGTGTGATTTATTTTTCTTTAGCTGGATTGCAGGATTTCTCGCCAACTCTGCTGGCCCCCATGGCCATGAATATCTAAGAAGCATTATGTATGCATGTTTATTTATTTTGTAGTAGTGGGTCTGTGTACAGATGTAGGATCTTCATTTGATCACCCTGTTGCAGGGGAACTTTCCTGCAATGCAGGACTTTTAAAAGTTGTGTATTTGAGGTTTAAAAAGGCTTTTGAAGTTTAATTTCCCCCTTTCTGAATTGTGACTTGATTTTCTGTAATGAAAAATGATATCAAACCCTACACATGTCTAAATTATAACATGCTGTTGTTGTGTGATTATTTTCCTGCTGTAGCAGAGACTCAAATTAAGATCCAACATTGTACTGTACCAACATTACTAAGAAAATGGTGACTCAACTAGGCGCTTGTACAAAAACAAACATTTATTCTTACACACAGCTTGCAAGGTGGTTCAAATCAAGTTTTATCGGTCACATACACGGGGTTAGCAGATGTTATTGCAAGTGTAGTGGTGGTCTTTTTCTGTTTGTCTTGCTGCTCATCTCTATACCGTCAGTTTTCTCTCCTGTCTCACGCACTGTGGTTTTCAAACCCTTGACTTTTTCCACATTTTGTTACAGCCTGAATTTAAAATGGATTAAATTAGGATTTGTCACCCAATACCCCCAAATGTTTTAGACATTTGTTCAAATTACTAAAATGTTAAAGCTGAAATGTCTTGTAAATTAGTATTCAACCCCTTTTATGGCAAACCTGAACTTAGAGTAAAAATTTGCTTAACAAGTCATGCTATGTTGCATGGACTAACTCTGTGTGCAATAATGGTGTTAAAAGTGATTTTTGAATGACTACCTCATCTCTTTACCCCATAGAATTATCTGTAAGGTCCCTCAGCCAAGCAATACATTTCAAGGACAGATTCAACAACAAACACTAGAGGTTTTCTAATGCCTCGCAAAGATGGGCACCTATTGGTAGATGGGTCAAAATATAGAAGCAGACATTGAATATCCCTTTGAACATGGTGACCTTAGCAATTACACTTTGGATGGTGTAACAATACAGCCAGTCACTACGAGAATACAGGCATCTTAACTCGGTCAACAGAGAGGAAGGAAAATGCTCAGTTTTCACCATGAGATGACTTTAAACCAGTTTGAGTTAAATTGCTATGATATGAGACAGCTTCCAGATTTGAGTTACTCCACAATACGAACCTAATTGACAGTGAAAAGGGAATCGGTACAGAATAATACAATTTCAAACATGCATCCTGTTTGCAAACAGGCACTAAAGCAATACCATAAATGTGGCAAAGAAATCCAGCTTTCAGCAGGACAATAACATAAAATGCATGTGCAATTATACACCAGTTTACATACCAAGGCATTGTATGTTCTTGGGTGGCCTAGTTACAGTTTTGACTTAAATGGGTTTGAAAATCTATGGCAGGACTTGAAAATGGTTGTCTAGCAATGATCAACAAACAACTTGAAAGAGCTTGAATTTTTTTTTTGAATAAGGGGAAATATTGTACAATCCAGGTTTGCAAAGCTCTTAAAGACTTACCCAGAAAGACTCACAGTTGTAATTGCTGCCGAAGTTGATTCTAACATATTGACTCAAAAGGTTGAATACTTGTCCAATCAAAATATAGTCGTTTTTATTTTTATATCAATTTTTTTAAAGTTTGAATTTCACTTCCATTTTGACAGTGTATTTTGTGTAGATCTTTGACAACATTTGAATCTCACTTTGTGAGACAACAAAATGTGGAAAAAGTGTAGGGCTGTGAATACTTTCTGAAGGTGCTGTATACAGTATATTTCCAAACTGAGGTTAGAATAGTACTGTGAAAATTGTGCAAATAATGCCTATTTAGAAATTTCTGCCTGTTTGGTGGGACGCAGTTTTGGTTTGCCTGGTGACATCACCAGGCAGTAAATCAGTTCGAGATTCTCCGGTGCTTTGTATACTTTTTAGCCAGTAGTTCTGAAAGTAGTATTCACGAGCTGAAAGTTGTCCCCGAAAATTGCGTACTACATCGTATGTGCACCACGTCATTGTCATTTCTCTCTCTCTCACTCTGCTGTGGATGCATGATGCGTCTCTTAATTAACTTTCACGCATATGGCGAAGGGCTGAAGCTCATTGGTTGAACTGGAATTGCTGGGGGGACTGGCACACATGAGGAAAATGTCGTAGCACAGCTTCCAGAAATACGGTCGCTTTCAAACTAGGGACTTTGTGGCTAATTGAGGTAAAATAATAATTCTGCTCATAGATTATGCATGTATGGGGCGACAGGGTAGCCTAGTGGTTAGTGTTGGACTAGTAACTGGAAGGTTGCAAGTTCAAACCCCTGAGCCGACAAGGTACAAATCTGTCGTTCTGCCCCTGAACAGGCAGTTAACCCACTGTTCCTAGGCTGTTATTGAAAATAAGAATTTGTTCTTAATAACTGACTTGCCTAGTTAAATAAAGGCTAAAAAATATATTTTTTTTAAATGTATGAACTACACATTGACACATCCAACCCAAAGCGAGAGTATTTAAAAATAAATACTTAGTTGTTGCCAAAGTTCCACAGCATGTCGTTACTAGAGCAATAAGAGACTTCCAAACCTCTCAGCCGTTAACAGCTAGTTTTCAGTTTTTCCCTCCCCACTCAGACCACTCTCAGACAGTCCTAGCAAAATTCTTCCTTGAGAAATTGCTCTTTGCTAAGAAGCTATTTCTGCTTCTTTTTTTCCCATTTGAATTGAAAACAATCACAGTAAGGTACTTAAATGAAATTGTTTAATATTGAGATAAAAGCTGCTGCACTGGACCTGTAAGCTTCAGATTATGTCATTTCCTCTTGAACACACAAGTACTGTATCACGTCCTGATTCCTCCACCCTCGCTCTCTCTCTCTTTCTATCATCTCTCTCTCTCTCTCCCACTACTGTCTGTGGATGTAGGTAAGTGACAGCTTACTCTACCGCTCTCCTTTTCAACTTTTACAAATGATTTGTCAAGCGTTTTATAGACCGCTACATTGTGTGCATCAGTTGACTTGCATGAATCCTTGCATATCCTTCCCTAAAGGGGATTTTGTTTTTGGAAAAATATTTCGTCTGAGTCCTCCTCAGTCTGTCCTTTTGTCCTTCTCACCCGGTGGTCCAGTTTACTAGCTTCCCTGTGTCACCATGGTGACGGTGCCAGATGTACCGGCGACCCTTGTGTTAACAGGATTGTGTGTCGCTCTTCTCATCACAGGTGAGTCTGACTTGCTCTCTGTCCATCCATTTTGGGTGCAGTAACTGATCCAATTCACTGTCCTCTCACACTGTCTATGGGGGGCTCACCACAGGGATTCTCTATATTTAGGGTTTGATCTCAATGGCTTAAATGGCCAACTAAAGGTTCAAATAGTATAAAGTGTGAACTGTAGTAATCCATTCAGGAACGGTTAAGTCAATTATGTTAAGTATGTATGAGCTGCGTCTTTAGGCATAGCCATCGTTGTTACTGTGAGATCGTGAATATGAAAGTGTAGCCTATGTCGGAAGTGTGTGTGATCTATTCCTGTGTGTGTGTGTGTGTGTGTGTGTGTGTGTGTGTGTGTGTGTGTTGACTGTGAACTGTTTCGTGTGAACTCTCAGGATCATCTGGGACCTTCTGTACCACCAGTGTGGCTTCCCTGGATTTAGGATGCCTCCTGCGGTGGGATTGTCCTCAGGCCAACGCTAACACCACCACCTACACTGTCCAAACTAAGACTCAGGGGTGGGTCTGTCTGTCTCTGTCTGTGCTCACTATACTGACTGATCTAATCGACCAGTATCTAGTTCTGTGGAATGCTATATTACTGTGGCCCTACTTTCTAGAATTAGTAACTCATTATTTTACTGGGGGAAAAATCCATATGTTAATGTATGACGTTTTTTTATTTTTCAGTGTAATGTTTGTTCTGTGTGTAATTAGTATCTAGTCATTTTAAATATAATATTTTTAAGTCAAGTCATTGAGGGTTCTAACAAGCAACGGGATCCTGGTACTCATTTACTGAACAATGAAAGTTAATATGAATTGCGAAACGGTTTGGAGTTTATGGGAAAGCTAGCCTAGAATGGAAAGGGAAAGTACATGATTGTTGATAGAACAACTGGCTCTGATGAAGGGGAGAAGAGCAGGAAAGAGGTAGAGGGAGGTAGTGTGAGAGAATTGATCATGTGGTTTTGGCAGAGAAACCTCAGAAGGGTTTTAATCAGAGAGATGAATCAGTCACTCCAGTCTATGGTATATTGGTTTTAAAAGTAGATAGGAACTGATAGAGGGGCACTACTTTTTTGTACCACAGCTGTGAAACCAAGCCTGTCGCACTCTGCCTGTTCCTCGCCTCTCAACTGGTTTCAGTCATAACCACCACCACCCAACTAGTCCAACAACCAGGGGGATGTGTGTTATCTTGTATGGGTATTTTCTGAAATTTCCACATACATTTCGAGTGAGTGACTAAGGTGAAACCCATGAATAGATTGGAATGGATATGTATTGCTGATTGTGTGTGCGTGTGTGTGTTACAGAGATCCGTGGCAGGACGTGGAGGGGTGTGTGCGGATCTCCGCCCAGCAATGTGACGTGTCCCAGGCCTTCTCTGACTTTGAACTCTACAACATGATCCGCCTGGGCCTCCACCAGGGTCCTGGGAGCCCAGTCTGGACAAAACCACGCAAGTTTGACCCAAGTGATTTCAGTCAGTAACCTACCTCTCTGCTCTCAAGACCAATCACATATCTAAAATGCTGGTTTGTTGTTCCAATCAAATCAAATGTCACATAGAGAGCATTTAAACATCTCATTACACTGCAGAATTCAAATGGATGTGGCTAAAGCTGCTGACATGAGTAGGTTGGTGTGATTGAAATGACAAAGTGGCTTCTTCCCTTCCCTTCTCCTCTCCTCTCCTCAGCCTTCAACAGCCCCTCCATCTCTGTGTCTCTATCTAGAGAGAGGCTGGTAGTGGAGGTGCACTTCCCCTGTTCTACCAACAGAGGGTGTTTTCCTCTGCAGAGCTGCTGTCCACTGTCAGAACTGATTGACCCCTGGGTCACAGTGACCGTATATAACCAACAGAACCACTCTGACTACAAGGTATCCCCGCTTGTGCCATCTGAAATACCACCTTTTGTTCACACTCCATCTTCTCTCTTTCTTTCTGTCTCTGTCTCTCTCTCACACTCATGGTGCCTCCCTTTCCACTGCTGCTATGTAAGTGAATCTGTGGAGTACACTTCTTAAAATGCTCCAACCATATACGGTCATGTTGTCCAGTCTATGGTCTGCTGTGTGTTGTTTGTGTGCATCCGGTTAGTACAAGCTCCACAAGCTTTCTTTCTTTCTTTCTTTCTTTCTTTCTTTCTTTCTTTCTTTCTTTCTTTCTTTCTTTCTTTCTTTCTTTCTTTCTTTCTTTCTTTTGTTCCTTCCCAATTCCCTGATCCTGTTTCAGAGGCGTACTGGTTGGGCCCAGGAGGTGGTGTTCAGGGCTGAGTTCTCAGACCTGGTCCCAGGACAGGACTACTGTGCCTTGGCTAACTTCTCCTTTGGACCCCCCACCTTCCCCCTGGCCTCCTCTCCCCCCTCCCACCCACACTGTGTCCACCAGGCTGCCCCAGGACCAGGTGAGAGGTCATGGTTAGGGTTGATCCAAGGTGTGGACAATAAGCTAGGGTTAGGGTTGATCCAGGGTGTGGACGTTAAGCTAGGGTTTGAGCTAATGTATACAACCGTGATTTCACAATGAAATGTGTGTCTGTGTTCACCAGGGTTGCAGCCAGTGTTGTTGGGGATAGGAGTGTGTGCTGTGATCTTCTCTGCTCTCCTTGCTCTGGCTCTGTATCGGCTGAAACAGAAACAAGATGCACCTCGCATTAACAGACTCCCCAAGACTCTAGTAAACTGTCCTTGTTCTCTTGACAGGCACACACACACTCACTCACTTACAGTATGCAGTGTATATATTTGATTTCAACCAAGTGTATAGTTATATTACAGTACATATAGTCCATAGTCCTTGGGTATGTAATTGGGAATGCAATGCAGTGTTTCTATGTTTTCACGCAGGCAACTCTCCAGGCATCCCTCCAGCACCCCCCAGAGTCCTCTTCAGACCCTGTTGACCCCAGTGACATCCATGTGGAGGTTGTGGACGACCACCTCTCCATCATGTCTTCCTTGTCCGGCTGTGTCTTCACCAACGCCCAGGCCCCAAGCTTGGGTGACGGGTACAGCAGCAAACCCTTCCCCGGTGACTACAGGTCAGGCAACATGGACTGGCACACTGGGGGAGACACTGAGCTGGGCCTGAACTCTGGCAGCACCCTGTCCCTGCCATGCTCCACTGTGCCTATAGGGCTACATATGACCCAGTGCAACTTTGATTCACCTCTACGACCACATCCAGGGCCCACGGTGCCAACACTACCCTACCTTGATTCTCTTTCTCTGTCAGAGGCTGGGGAGGGCCAGGGGGTCCCGCTGTGCTCAGTGAGGTTTGGGGGGGCGAGTGAAGAGGGTGAGAACCTGGAGGGACGACAATGGTGTAACCGGTAGCATGTTGAACTGCAGTACCCATAATGCTCTGTACAACATATTCTGATGAACTCCACAGTGCAGTTGATTTTGGAGGAGATGGGACAGAACTGGACCCAATGAAGAGTAATGGTGGGAGTAATGGTGGTCCTATGTAGCTCCGCTGTTTAAAAGCAATGGCACTATCAACCGGCAGGGTTGTGGATTAGATTCTCACCAGAATCACATACTAAAAATGTATGCACTCACTGTAGTGTAGGTCGCTATGGATACAAGTTGACCGTCTGCTGAGTGGCATTGGTAACCTGGTTCTGCCGTATATAGCTGTCGAAGGAGACATGGCTGGGAACAGAAGCGCCAAGCTCAGTTTGAACAACAACACTGACAACCACAGCTTTGTTTTACACCGTTTGTTTAGTATGGTTCACAATATGGATCACTTCTGTCATCCGCAGAGCCGGGGTGATGACAGATTGACGAACAAATCAATAGGGCCCCTGTTGGAGCGAGCAGAACCTCTGATTCACAGGTACAGCTGGGTCTTTGGGAGGGTTCGCTTGAGGGGTGCTGAGAGTAGTGTGTCAAGTTCAAAAACGTTATTGTCCATGTTTGTTTAAAATGGGAATTTATCTTTGGCCTACGGGCATACACTTCCAGTTACAGCCGGGGGGGGGTTGTTCTTTCAGAGGTCTATGGAGAGCAATATTTGTTTCAGGAGAGCCCCCCTTCACTGGACTGTGATATGGATAATGGCAATTTTAGCATGTCAATTTTGGTGTGGCAAAAAACAGTGTGGGCAGCAAAGCCACAACACAACACTAAACAATACCTTAATTGCACTATAATGGTGACAAACGGTGCCCACAAACTGTTAGGGCCTACATAAAGTTGTCCCAACACCAGTCACAACAGCAGCTTACCACTGCTACACCTGGCTATCAGCAGAGCCTTGTCTGGCAGAGAAACAGTTCATTCAGCCTCATTTACTGCCTTTAAGAAAAACATAGCTGATGTGGCTGAATTGGGATGTATGAACTATGGCATAAGGGAACGACAAGAGGATAAGAGGCAATCTGTAATTTTGATTAAGACATTAATGAGCGAGCTAGGACGGACATAGTCAATGCAACTATTTGTTCAGCACTTTTGAAATGTACAGCAACAGAATTCAGAACATGGGCCATTCTTACAGTGTTCTTCCTGTACACCAAGTCAGAACCATATGATAAATAAAGGGGGCGTATAAGCATACAATGAAAGCTCTTACAATATTCAATGATTACATTTCTCAAAAAAAGGTTATAAGCTACATGTGCACCACCAAAAAATGTAAAGGTGAAAATAGACCAAATTATTAGGGTGAGGCACATGGGCTACTAACCGCTTACTACACAACATGCACTTAGTATTACTTTCTTAGCTACAGTATACATATCTCCCTGGCATATTACATCATTTATGCAGCAGCATACAATACATTTTTGGACTCCCCTTGTTGTGCTGTGTTCACTTGAACAGGAAGATGGTCCTTCGTGGGCAAATTTTGTCATCAAAGTCTGGCATTCTCTGGATTTATGGTGCTTTCAAGACAACTGGGAACTCTGGGGGGGGGGGTTGAATTATGATGACGTCAGTAATCTTCAAGTTGAAGCTCTAGATAGAGGCCCGAGTTCCAAATTTACAATTCCAAATTGGATGAAAGTTCAAAACGTATTTTCCCAGTTGTAGCTCGTTTTGCCCGAGGTCCCAGTTGTCTTGAACTCACTGAAGTCAGATTTGCAGTTCAGAGTTAAGTTGTTTTGAGTGCGGCACAAATCATGCTTCATTGACAGCATGACCAATGTTGAATGTTTATCATTTTAAACTAGGAAAAGACACCCTTAATCTTAGACTTGGGACCACACAGCCACTCCACTGAATAGCAGGCTAATGATTGCTTTGCAATGCTTGCAGTTAGCCACTGATTCATTCTAAACCACTCATTGTTGAATTTGCAATTTCCAACTTGTTGTGTAATGTTTATGTTCAATGGCCGATGAGCACCGATACGTTTTATCTATAATTTCTCTTCATTATTTCTCTTCATATGACAAGGATTGAAAAGGATTTGCCAGTAGATTGTCAACTTCATTCATGATGATGTCTGCTTGCTAAGATTTTGAAAGTATGATGTTGACATGATCAGTCCAAGCAAAGCTACTGTAGATATGTGATTTGACGTCATTTCTGTGGCCAATAACCTTGAGCCTTCTTGGATGGGCACTTCTAATGTAACTCTATGGCAGCACCCAAGGGGCTTGAGTATTTTCTGCTGGCAGCCCCACCACCACAGAAAGCACTGAGTTAGGCTGAAACACCTGCATTTTGGAGCTGCTTTACTCAAGAAAACAAAAAGAGACCACGTTTGTATGCGGCTTTATTAACTCAATGATATATTTTTTACAGTGTTTTCAAACTGATATGTGACATGTTTTAATGCCAAAATAACATGCACATTTTTTTTTTTGCTAAAAATGTGGGGCTCAAAACAGGTGGTCTCCACCACGTATGGACAAAACTGGACTATCATAAACATATACCAAGGGGGGTTTATTATTCTGACCCCTCCTTTATTTCCTCTACCTACTGTACTGTGTGAAGTCTTGTCAGGAGAATTCTATACTCCTGTTCATTTACCAATTCAATTAAGTTACCCGTAGTCTGTTATATCAGGATTTGTAAGATACTAATAGAAAAGGAAACGGAAACAATGTGTCTAGTGTTTTGAGAACAGACTGTCTGTCTGAGCCAGATCCGGGGAGACCTTGGCTGGGCCACTTCCCAGTCCCAGGTCTCTCCCTATCTTAGGGGAGGGTAGGAAGACTATTCTCACGTAGACCAGTCTACCAAAGTTAAATGTTTATTCACGGGAACGTTCTGACGTGTACAGTACAGGACCTTCAATTTATAGCGACACACATACTTCCACACCAACCATCAAATCCGCCCGCCAATAGAGCCTAGGGGAGTACATGAGAATAGTGTCTTCCTACCCTATTATAATATAATAATCTATTGATTCAAATTAATTTCATATAATCACATGGTATCAGACCTATGGTTTCAGGACTGTAACATTCTAATAATTTATTAAAACACATTTCCCTATCAAGCCTCTACCTCAGTGTTTCTCCTGTTTTCTCTATGTGATAACAGGAGGTTGCCCCCCCCCCCCGGCTCTCTCTCTGCCTTGCTTCTGACTCACTGTTGCCCCATCCTACCTCTTGCCTGACCTGCTGTCTTTTACCCGTGTCTGACACCTCATTCCTGGGGTGGGGGGGGGGGGGGGGGGGTTACACATCACTTTTGCTGGTGGTGCACTTTTTCTGGTACATTAGGAAACCCAGGGGGGTGGAAGAAAGAGTGAGAGGAGATGGAGGAGAGGCATGGAAGATGGTGGAGTGAAAACAGTGGCTCCATTCAAATCCTCCTCAGTTCTGGAACACTCATATTCATAGAACTGTGTCGGGGATTTTGATTGATGTTAGGTTAATGTTGGACCGTCAGTGAATCCAAACTAAGCAGTGTGTGTCTGCCTGCCAATCACATAGCTGTAACGTTATTCCACAGGCGTCCAACAGAGAATTCACATCTAACCTTGAACTGAGGTTTTTGGATGAGCTTTTTATGGGTCCTGCTGTATTTGCAGTCAATTGAGTGGAAACTTGATCCAAGATGGACGCCTTGTAGCTCGGCTCCCCACTGGTGTATGCTGGCTTGCTCTGCCACTGAGGTGAAGTTGGATTAGTGATTTATGTGGTGTTCAACATGGTGACCTTTCTCGAAAAGGTCTAATTTATGTGTCAGCTGAAGCCGTCTCTGCTAGAGTATCTGAAATGAAATACATTTAGCATTTTTACTTTCCATTCAGTGCATACCGTTCTTTGAATGTCAAGTTTGCTCATATGTAGATGTAAATTAACCAAAGAGGAGAGGGGAAAAAGAGACAAATGCATATGTGAGAGTACAGCGGAGCTTGAAGAAAAAAACACAACTCACAGGCCTCATAAGAACAGCTTGAAATGAGGTAACAGTCAGTGCAGATGAGGGCACGTGTTTCAGATCGGCTTATGAAACTGTTTGCACAGTGTAAGTGTAATTGATGGATTCTTTTTCTGTATAATTCACTTTCTAACACCATGAGTTAGTGTCAAATTAGATTAGAAATATTTCAGAGTAATTTGAAGTGCTTTTGTGTGTGATAAATATGTAACACGTTTGTTAAAATACTGTATCTTGCTTTGTTTTTGTTTTCCTAACTGGTTGAATAATGAAAGAAATGGGTACTGCTGTTCATTTGTGCATAAATAAAAAGCAACTTAAAGGTTACAATTGCAACTGTGAGGGTCAAGTCAAAGTCCTGGTACCTTCAAAAAATACAGAAGTGTAAATGCAATGTGTAGTAGTGTCCTTTCTTGTACTTTATACAAAAAATATCAAAAATAATCTCAACTAAAAAGCTATTTACAAATGTTACAATTGCACCTGTGATCGGCTTTACTATTTCCTTCAAACCAGTTGACGTTGTGTTTCTCGTGTTTGAGCTGACACACGGACCCAGTTTACATCCCAAATGGCAGTGTTGTCATTTTATAGTGCACAAGCTTTGACCAGGAAGTATACATCCTATAAAGGGAACAAGGTACAATTTGAGACATAGCTCAAGTGACAGAAGCACACAGGCATGACCACACCGACCAATTCAGATGACGAGCGGTTAAAGTTACGACTCTATAGTGTGAGAATGAAATCAAACACGTGTACCCTTTAATTCATAAAGCAAGTTGCATGCTCTACTTACTTACAAAATGTGATCTTATGTCCATAATAGATGTCTACATGATACAATTTTTTTTTTTAAATGCATGATAAATCTTTCAAAAAATACATTTACCTTACAATTCTAAAGATAAAACATACTTTTAAAACTCCACCATTAAAAGCTAATGCCTTTATGGTCCTCAATAGGAATAATAGATACTTTAAAATGCCTTAATTCATTTCAGAAAATGCATTTGACTAAGGAAAAGGCCATATTCAGAACGACATGTGCCCTATATGAAGTAGAGGAAGTTGTGGTCCATCACGCTCTCTCTCGTGCAGGAAACCCTGAGTCACTCGCTCACTGACACACAGGCTTAACCCCCAGCATACACATAACCGTCCCCTGATGTGTGGTGATGCTCAATAGCCATTGCCAGTCATATAAATATTCATCACGCCAGACATAAAGGTAATAAAGATTGTATTTAGTGTACGGCATCACTGACTAAGACACTCCCGTCACATCAAATTGTATTTGTCACCGAATACAAACATGTAGTAGACTTTACCTGTGAAACGCTTACTTACAAGCCCAACAACGCAGTTAAGAAAATATTTACAATTTTTTTAATTTTTTTAAAGCATCAATAAAATAACGAGGATATATACAGGAGGTACCGGTACAGTCCTCTGTTGCTTCATACTCCACAGTGAGACTCACAAGGCTCCGTTTACACTGATGCTTCTGCATTTGTATCAGAGCTGTCCCAACGGTTGTTGCACAATGGATTCTTATGGGAATCTGTACGCACCAAAACGCTTACAGACCAAACGTCATGGCTCATTGCATCTACCTGGTATTAAAATGAGTCGCTTACCATCAACTGTGTCGGTGGATCTGATCATCATTAGATCGCAGCGTCTTTTACCCATCTACACCTAACAGGATACTTATGGATGCCAGATGTAAACGCCCCGAAACACGCAAGCCTCACACACAGCCTGGTATTATTCACAGAGACAAGGCAACACCAGGGTTATACCATAGCAACAGGGTTTTATTTGGCCATACATCTCATATGTTGAATCAATAATATACAGAATATATACAAAATGCTAATGCACAGTCCGGGTTTAGTTTTCTTCATTCTTGCAGTGAGCAGAGGTTGGCAGTGCATCATTGGCCTCTGTTCAGTAGTGTCATGGATGGATCCTGTCACACACACACACACACACACACACACACACACACACACACACACACACACACACACACACACACACACACACACACACACACACACACACACACACACACACACACACACACACACACACACACACACACACACACACACACACACACACACACACACACACACACACACACCCCCCTGCAGGGGAGGGTCGGGGAACCTGGTGTTACTATGGCAACAGCTCCCCCCTCTGTCCATCCATCCATCCACTGTCCAAGTCAGATGATCTTTCCGTCCTTCTCATCTGCGCCAGTACTGAGGAGAGATGGGAGACAGACAACACAGACACACGAGTCATGTAGACACTTAACACATGTAAACGCAAATATATATTTACCAACCCATAACACCTAAACTTGTAAATGTACCTCAAACCAGGTAGTCATTGTTGCAAAAATAGAATTTGTTCTTATAGGCTATTAAACACTGCAACAGGAAAGGTCAGTATATTGTCCCAGTTTTGATACACAATGAACTTTGGTTGTGACAAACACACCTGGGCAAACTTGTGTATCTGCTCTACCACGGCAGCAAACAGAGCCCCCACGCTCTCATCAATCAGACTCTGCGTGTAGTGAACGGCCTTCTCGTCCGACAGGTCCAATCGGAACTTGTCCTGCACCTGGAGGGGGAGGAGACAGAATGTTCAGGGGAGAGATAAATCCTGGTTAAACACATTCATTGGGTTTGTTCTTTCATGTGGAGACACGTAAAATCCACACACACAACTGTACATTACAGTACGTCTGCAGAGTGAAAAACAGACAGTATTTCCCACCCACCTTCTTAACAGTCTTGCCAGGCTTCAGGGCGATGTCAGGAATGTTGGCGTCCACCATGAGAGAGAACAGATTCAGGATGAGGTTAGAGTACCTGGATAGAGAAACAAGAAAGAGGGAGAGAAATGAAAAAGGGTCATCACAGCTGATATAATTGTGTGTGTGTATACTGTGTGTGTCCTACCTCCTGAGGTGAAGGAAGGCAGTGTAACACTGTTTCCTGAACTCCTGGTACTGTTCACTCTGCATGCCGCCCATCCCCTCCACCATCTCCTTACTCAGCTTCATGGGGGGAGGCAGAGGCTTGGGGTCACGACCCAGGATGTGGAATAACTTTCCTGAAATAAGAAGATGGAAAGGTATTATATCAATGAAATGTATTCATAAAGCCCTTTTTACAACAGCAGTTGCCACGTGTATATTCAGTCATGCAGAACAGAGTAGAGTAGCTTTTGAAGGAAAGAACTAGTGATCAGACAATGTATGTTACAAATCCAACCACAGCGTGTTGGAGGTACACGGCACATAATTCCGATAGACGCACCAGTCTTTGTGAGGAGCAGGTTGTCCAAGTGTCAGTCTCCCACTCCCAGGATGTATGTGATGACACAGTAACCAGCTGGAAAAAGCACGAGAAAACGACATCTCTGTAGTCATCCAAAAACACACATTAGGATGATGAAAACAGAGGGCACCATGCCAACTCATTGAATGGCCTAGTTCTTGAAATTCTATTTTGGAAATATTGTTTTTTTACCCTTAAAGGCGCAGTAGGCAGCTTTTTGTGCGACCCACAAAATTCACATAGAAATGTGAGTTCTCAATCTGTTATTCTCATTGACAGCAAGTCAGAAGCGGTATATCCGTTCTATGTGAACTATTTCTATGCTTCTCTTAATTTTTGTTTTTCTGTCGGCTTTGTACACCAGCTTCAAAAAGCTGCAAAAATTTTGGGTTATTGAAAATATATTTCACAGCGGTTTAGATGGTACAATGATTCTCTACACTATGCTTGTTTTGACACTAACTGAAATTAAGCTAAACATTCACATTTTTGCAACCAGGAAATGGCGGAGCGATTTCTGCATACTGTATCTTTGAGTGTGTGTACATTACTGCATTTAAACGTGGGATATTGTTTTTCAACAGGAAAAGTAAAAACAATTGCTGGAGTGCGTCTTTAATGTCACCCACACCAAGGCCTGGGATTGGTCCGAGACAGTGAGGTGGGAGGGTGTTAGTAGCAGTAGACTCACCACAGCTCTTGACGTAGGTGTCCATCACCTCAGCGCTGATGCCATAGGGCCCCTTATCACTGGGGACGTGTTTTCTGAAGAAACTC
Organism: Oncorhynchus masou masou; assembly: GCF_036934945.1. Taxonomy (NCBI): domain Eukaryota; kingdom Metazoa; phylum Chordata; class Actinopteri; order Salmoniformes; family Salmonidae; genus Oncorhynchus; species Oncorhynchus masou. The sequence continues at coordinate 17,731,180 of NC_088234.1, read as the reverse complement.
TAAAGAGACACAGTACAAAAGGAGAGAAAAGATAGAGTCTTACACACTATCACTTATAAGAACCTACGGCAGACATGATATCACAAGACAGGCCTACCGACACAGACATGATATCACAAGACAGGCCTACCGACACAGACATGATATCACAAGACAGGTCTACCGAAACAGACATGATATCACAAGACAGGCTACCGACACAGACATGATATCACAAGACAGGCCTACCGACACAGACATGATATCACAAGACAGGCCTACCGACACAGACATGATGATCCAGAAGAAGATTGGGATAATGTCATATGGTCAGATCAAACCAAAATAGAACTTTTTGTTAAAAACTCAACTCGTCGTGTTTGGAGGACAAAGAATGTTGAGTTGCATCCAAAGAACACCATACCTATTGTGAAGCATGGGGGTGGAAACATCATGCTTTGTGGCTGTTTTTCTGCAAAGGGACCAGGACGACTGATCCGTGTAAAGGAAAGAATGAATGGGGCCATTTATCGTGAGATTTTGAGTGAAAACCTCCTTCCATCAGCAAGGGCATGGAAGATGAAACGTGGCTGGGTCTTTCAGCATGACAATGATCCCAAACACACCGCCCTGGCAAAGAAGGAGTGGCTTCGTAAGAAGCATTTCAAGGTCCTGGAGTGGCTTGGCCAGTCTCCAGATCTCAACCCCATAGAAAATCTTTGGAGGGAGTTGAAAGTCTATGTTGCCCAGCAACAGCCCCAAAACATCACTGCTCTAGAGGAGATCTGCATGGAGGAATTGGCGAAAATACCAGCAACAGTGTGTAAAAACCTTGTGAAGACTTACAGAAAACGTTTGACCTCTGTCATTGCCAACAAAGGGTATATAACAAAGTATTGAGATAAACTTTTGTTATTGATCAAATACTTATTTTCCACCATAATTTGCAAATAAATTCATTAAAATTCCTACAATGTGATTTTCTGGATTTTATTTCTCATTTTGTCTGTCATAGTTGAAGTATACCTATGATGAAAATTACAAGCCTCTCATCTTTTTAAGTGGGAGAACTTGCACAATTGGTGGCTGACTAAATACTTTTTGCCCCACTGTACTTATATCCCTCATTAAAATGCAAATCAATTTATAACATTTTTGACATGTGTTTTTCTGGATTTTTTGTTGTTATTCTGTCTCTCACTGTTAACATACCATTAACATTATAGACTGATCATTTCTTTGTCAGTGGGCAAACGTACAAAATCAGCAGGGGATCAAATACTTTTTTCCCTCACTGTATTGGAGTGGCCATCACACAAAGCCCTGACCACAATCCCATAGAAAATGTGTGGGCAGAACTGAAAAAGTGTGTGTGAGCAAGGAGGCCTACAAACCTGACTCAGTTACCCCAGTTCTGTCAGGAGGAATGGGCCAAAATTCACCCAATATAATGTGGGAAGCTCGAAGAAGGCTACCCAAAACGTTTGACCCACGTTAAACAATTTAAAGGCAATACTACCAAATACTAATTGAGTGTATGTACACTTCTGACCCACTGGGAATGTGATGAAATAAATAAAAACTGAAATGAATCATTCTCTCTACTATTATTCTGACATTTCACATTCTTAAAATAAAGTGGTGCTCTTAACTGACCTAAGATAGGGAATTTTTACAAGGATTAATTTTCAGGAATTGTGAAAAACTGAGTTTAAATGTATTTAGCTAAGGTGTATGTAAACTTCCGACTTCGACTGTATATACACACACACAAAGTATGTGATCCTCACCAGTACAGATAGTTGGCCAGTGTTGAATTCTTACAAGCACGGGAGATGAGGAAGGTACACAGGTCCTGCTGTAGAAGACAAATAACATTGAGTTATATACCGTACTAAACATATCAGTTATATACCCGACCAAACATATTAGTTATATACTGTACTAAACATATCAGTTATATACCCTACTAAACATATTAGTTATATACCCTACTAAACATGTTAGTTATATACACTACTAAACATTTTAGTTATATACCCTACTAAACATTTTAGTTATATACCCTACTAAACATATTAGTTATATACCCTACTAAACATGTTAGTTATATACCCTATTAAACATATTAGTTATATACCCTACTAAATATTTTAGTTATATACCTAACTAAACATATTAGTTATATACCCTACTAAACATATTAATTATATACCCTACTAAACATATTAGTTATATACCCTACTAAACATATTAATTATATACCCTACTAAACATATTAGTTATATACCCTACTAAACATATTAGTTATATACCCTACTAAACATATTAGTTATATACCCTACTAAACATATTAATTATATACCCTACTAAACATATTAGTTATATACCCTACTAAACATATTAATTATATACCCTACTAAACATGTTAGTTATATACCCTACTAAACATATTAGTTATATACCCTACTAAACATATTAATTATATACCCTACTAAACATATTAGTTATATACCCTACTAAACATAACAGAAAATACTTTTCATTCCAACTTCAATTATTTTCATCTCTTACCTCGAGGTTCTCGCTGGCCGCCCCTTCGTTTCCTTTCTGGACAGGTGAGGGCACCGCTGGAGCAGTCAAGATCTGGGGACTGGACACACACAACCAGTTCATATTACACTGTTAGAACACAGTAACGATAAACAATTCTATATATTAAAAATGATCTAAATGCAGAAGGTCAACAAATTCTGAACTGGAATGTTTACCTGACCTTTTTTGAAAGAACACACATTTCTATTTCATGTTTTAAAAGATTTCCTGTTTTCGTGCCTAAAGGTCTACTCTACAGAGCCAGTCGTCCACCCTTACAGACCCCCCTCACACCTGTCCAGGTCCCCCAGGTTGGAGCTCTCTCCCAGGCCTTGGCTGTCCCTCTTGCTGCCTGGCTCCAGCCCTCCCTGGATGTCAGTGAAGATCTCGTATTTCAGAGCCTGGACCAGCTGGAGAAGGTACATCAGCAGATCCTGGAGCACAGGGGGAGAAACGTTGGTGTTAGTGTTTGTACATACTGCATAGTTATGGCTCTGCTGTGTCACTCTACAAACACACACACACCCCACCTCCAAACACCTCAACACACTCCCCCAACTCCACCTACCTCGTCGTCGGCCTGCTGCAGCCTGGTCACAGCGTAGCGTCGTACGGTGGGGTTGGTGAACTGGGAGGAGAGCAGCTCCAGGGAGTCCTCAACGTCCATGGGCCTCCATTTCCCCAGCAGCTCAAGGGCCTGCTTAGCCTCTCCGGCAGGGCCCAGTTCACACACTTCAGGAACTTAGTCAGCGCCTGGAGGGGGACAGGAGAGAGGAGAGACATGAGGGGAGGAACGCTTCGCTAATTAGCTTCTTGGACCAGTGCGTTAACAGAGATGGAACGTCCTTGAGTGTTGTGGTGAAAATAGGGCTCTGGGTTTTTCCTGACCACGTGACTTGACTAGGAACAACTCTGGGCCCTAGTTTTACTGGGACCATGCTTAAACTAGGATTGCTTCCTGGTCAGGAAAACTCAGGGCCCTAGATGCTGTCCAACTTTGTTTCCGTTTTTGTCGGGAAATATATACAAATATATTCTGCTGTAAACACACAAACACTGTCCATGTGTCTGCACACTTTACACTCAAAGAATTGGCCCATGGGACAATAAATGGTGTTGAAGCATAGCAGGATATACACCTTCTCCTGAGTGGTGAGGGAGTAACGGAACTTCCACACCAGGTCCTGTTCCTCAGAGCTCAGCTGCTTCGTTGGGGGGTAATTCACTATGACCTGTAGACAGACAAACAGAGACAGACACACACGGTTGAGTATACTGCTAATATCAGACACATTCACATCGCGAACACACACACGCGCGCATGGTTGTTGTCGAGTGACGGTACTGACGTTGAGCTGGTCTCGTGTGGCAGCGTTAGGCTTTAGGTCGTGGTCTGACGGTCCGCACCGCAGGCTACCGGCTAGCTTATGGTGCTTGCTCTCCACAAGGTTCTCCTATAGCAGAGAAATAATCAATGCAGTGCATTCAACTCAATACATGGTCAATATGTCGATACCTGAACGTCTCTCTTTGGGTGTGTGTGTGTTTCTCACCATGCACATCTGAGGGTCGGGGACTTTGACGATGTCAGCACTGGTGAGCACAGGTGAGGTGTCATCTCCATCCTGGAAGGGGCAACCACGTCACCATGGCCATCAACCAATCAATAATTCCTTTCAAAACTACCACTGTATTTTAACGCCACAAAAACGTAATACCAACCGTGCGTGTGTGTGTGTGTGTCTGTGTGTATACAGTACCTAACTTCTCATAATAGACAATACTGTACTCTGGCTTTTCACCAGTTTTGACATGAGAAAACTCCACCATTAGGTACATGAAGTTGGAACTGCGTTTCTCCCTCTGTGGGAACACAAACATACGAATGACTTTTGATAGAGGAAGATAACACAACGGTGTAGAGAAAGGAGAGATGAACATCTTTACATATTCACACGCAAAAGCATTTGTGATGGATGGGGTCTGACCCAACTGATTGTAAGTGTATGACGCAATATATGATTTATAGTGACTGAAAGAACTGACCCCAGATCCTCTAACTCACCTCATTGATCATCTCTATATCTCTGAAGGTGAGGCGGTCCAACCAGTCTACCTTCACCATGTGACCCTGCCGGTGAGCCTTGGTCAGCTAGAAGGAGAGAATGAAGAGAGGTAGAGGGAGAGGAACAGAGGAAAAGAAAGATGGAGCAGTGGAGGAAAGATGTAGTGAGGTTAGGAATAGAGGATGCAACAGAGGTGTAGCAGAGATGTGCAGAGAGCTAGCTCGGGCCAATCAGAGCGCAGTTTGGGTGCCAGCGGCCAATCCAGCGCAACGGAAGTACGGAACAGAGACTCAGCAGCCAATCCGCTCAGCGTCAGTGTGTGTCCGGGGCACACAAGAACACCATCCACCAGGGCTGTTAGAACTCACCCGGAACTTGGTACAGTTTATTTTCACTATTTACAATCAGTCTACATACTCGTGGGTCTACAGTGCCTTCCGAAAGTATTAACACCCCTTGACTTGTTGTTGTGTTACAGCCTAAAATTAAAATGGATTCAATTGAGAATGTCACCGGTCTACACACAATACCCTATAATGTCAAAGTGGATTTTTAAAAAACAAATTAATAAAAAATGTAAAGTATGCAGTCAATAAGTTAACACTTTTGTTATGGCAAGCCTAAATAAGTTCAGGAGTAAAAATGTGCTTAACAAGTCACAATAAGTTGTATGGACTCACTCTGTGTTCAATAATAGTATTTAACATGATTTCTGTACCCCACACACAAATCTGTAAGGTCCCTCAGTCGAGCAGCGAATTTCAAACACAAACTCAACCACAAAGTCCTCAGAAATGGACCTATGCCTCACAAAGTAGGGCACCTATTCGTAGATGGGTAAAGTAAAAATAAAAAAGCAGAAAATGAATTTTTATTTATTTCACCTTTATTTAACCAGGTAGGCAAGTTGAGAACAAGTTCTCATTTACAATTGTGACCTGGCCAGGATAAAGCAAAGCAGTTCGACACATACAACGACACAGAGTTACACATGGAGCAAAACAAACATACAGTCAATAATACAGTATAAACAAGTCTATATACGATGTGAGCAAATGAAGTGAGATAAGGGAGGTAAAGGCAAAAAAAGGCCATGGTGGCAAAGTAAATACAGTATAGCAAGTAAAACACTGGAATGGTAGATTTGCAATGGAAGAATGTGCAAAGTAGAAATAAAAATAATGGGGTGCAAAGGAGCAAAATAAATAAATTAAATACAGTAGGCAGAGGTAGTTGTTTGGGCTAAAATATAGGTGGGCTATGTACAGGTGCAGTAATCTGTGAGCTGCTCTGACAGTTGGTGCTTAAAGCTAGTGAGGGAGATAAGTGTTTCCAGTTTCAGTGCTTTTTGTAGTTCGTTCCAGTCATTGGCAGCAGAGAACTGGAAGGAGAGGCGGCCAAAGAAAGAATTGGTTTTGGGGGTGACTAGAGAGATATACCTGCTGGAGCGTGTGCTACAGGTGGGAGATGCTATGGTGACCAGCGAGCTGAGATAAGGGGGAACTTTACCTAGCAGGGTCTTGTAGATGACATGGAGCCAGTGGGTTTGGCGACGAGTATGAAGCGAGGGCCAGCCAACGAGAGCGTACAGGTCGCAATGGTGGGTAGTATATGGGGCTTTGGTGACAAAACGGATTGCACTGTGATAGACTGCATCCAATTTGTTGAGTAGGGTATTGGAGGCTATTTTGTAAATGACTACGCCAAAGTCGAGGATTGGTAGGATGGTCAGTTTTACCAGGGAATGTTTGGCAGCATGAGTGAAGGATGCTTTGTTGCGAAATAGGAAGCCAATTCTAGATTTAACTTTGGATTGGAGATATTTGATATGGGTCTGGAAGGAGAGTTTACAGTCTAACCAGACACCTAAGTATTTGTAGTTGTCCACGTATTCTAAATCAGAGCCATCCAGAGTAGTGATATTGGACAGGCGGGTAGGTGCGGGTAGCGATCGGTTGAAGAGCATGCATTTAGTTTTACTTGTATTTAAGAGCAATTGGAGGCCACGGAAGGAGAGTTGTATGGCATTGAAGCTTGCCTGGAGGGTTGTTAACACAGTGTCCAAAGAAGGGCCAGAAGTATACAGAATGGTGTCGTCTGCGTAGAGGTGGATCAGAGACTCACCAGCAGCAAGAGCGACCTCATTGATATATACAGAGAAGAGAGTCGGTCCAAGAATTGAACCCTGTGGCACCCCCATAGAGACTGCCAGAGGTCCGGACAGCAGACCCTCCGATTTGACACACTGAACTCTATCAGAGAAGTAGTTGGTGAACCAGGCGAGGCAATTATTTGAGAAACCAAGGCTGTCGAGTTTCCCGATGAGGATGTGGTGATTGACAGAGTCGAAAGCCTTGGCCAGATCAATGAACACGGCTGCACAGTAATGTTTCTTATCGATGGCGGTTAAGATATCGTTTAGGACCTTGAGTGTGGCTGAGGTGCACCCATGACCAGCTCTGAAACCAGATTGCATAGCAGAGAAGGTATGGTGAGATTCGAAATGGTCGGTAATCTGTTTGTTGACTTGGCTTTCGAAGACCTTAGAAAGGCATGGTAGGATAGATATAGGTCTGTAGCAGTTTGGGTCAAGAGTGTCCCCCCTTTGAAGAGGGGGTGACCGCAGCTGCTTTCCAATCTTTGGGGATCTCAGACGACACGAAAGAGAGGTTGAACAGGCTAGTAATAGGGGTGGCAACAATTTCGGCAGATAATTTTAGAAAGAAAGGGTCCAGATTGTCTAGCCTGGCTGATTTGTAGGGGTCCAGATTTTGCAGCTCTTTCAGAACATCAGCTGAACGGATTTGGGAGAAGGAGAAATGGGGAAGGCTTGGGCGAGTTGCTGTGGGGGGTGCAGTGCTGTTGACAGGGGTAGGAGTAACCAGGTGGAAAGCATGGCCAGCCGTAGAAAAATGCTTATTGAAATTCTCAATTATGGTGGATTTATCAGTGGTGACAGTGATTCCTATCTTCAGTGCAGTGGGCAGCTGGGAGGAGGTGTTCTTATTCTCCATGGACTTTACAGTGTCCCAGAACTTTTTTGAGTTAGTGTTGCAGGATGAGCATGGTGAAGTTATTAATTACATTTTGGATGATGTATCCCTACAAAAATACAGGCATCCTTCCTCAGTTGCCGGAGAGGAAGGAAACCGCTCACGGAATTTCACTATGAGGCCAATGGTGACAGAGTTTAATGGCTGTTATAGGAGAAAACTGAAGATGGATCAACAACATTGTAGTTACTCCACAATACTAATCTAAACGACAGAGTGAAAAGAAGGAAGCCTGTACAGAATGAAAATATTCCTGTTTGCAATAAAGCACTAAAATAAAACTGAAAAAAAGGCAAAGAAATGTACCTTAAGTCCTGAATACAAAGCGTTATGTTCAGGGAAAATCCAACACAACCCATATTTTTAAGCATGGTGGTGGCTGATCCATGTTATGGGTATGCTTGTCATTGTCAAGGTCTTGGGAGATTTTTAGGTTAAATAGAAACGGAATATAGCTAAACACAGGCAAAATCCTAGAGGAAAAGCTGGTTCAGTCTGCTTCCAACAGACACTGGGAGACAAATTCACCTTTCAGCAGGACAATAACCTAAAACACAAGGCCAAATATACTCTGGAGCTACATACCAAGATGACATTGAATATTCCTGAGTGGCTTCGTTATAGTTTTGACTTAAATCGGCTTGAAAATGGCTGTCTAGCAATGATTAAGAACCAATCTGATAAAGCTTGAATACTTTTTTAATAACAATACCAAATATTGTACAATCCAGGTGTGCAAAGCTCTAAGAGACTTACCCAGAAAGACTCACAACTGTAATGGCTGCCAAAGGTGATTCTAACATGTGGCTGTGAATACTTATGTAAATTAGATATTTAATTTTGAAAAAATACATAAATATGTTTTCACTGTCATTGTTGGGTATTGTGTGTAGATGGGTGAGAAAAAAAATAAATGTATTCAATTCTGATTTCAGGCTGTAACACAACAATATGTGGAATAAGTTAAGAGGTATGAATACTTTCTGAAGGCACTGTAAAAACTACAAAATGAAAACAAGCACACCAAAGACACATTTTGTAACGATTACTGTAACGATTGGGATTATTATATTATATGCAAAGGTGGGGCTTCTTAGTTGTTTCTCTTGAAAAATGGCAGGGGGGTTGATGTACCATCTTCCTCACACACAAGCCATGCACACAGACAACAAAAAGTCAGCAACAAGTAGCTATAGGGCCTAATATGTGTACCAACAAAGACCTAGAGAAACACACAGGCCTACACACACACACAGGCAAATACACACACATCCAGCATTCCGATCCTCACTCCTCTCCTTCCAATCCCTAGTACTCACATCACTTAGAAACTCCAGGTCAGAGGGCTGGAATAGACAGTGATTTAGACAGGTCCTGTCACAGGAGTATATCACACGCACGCACGCACGCACGCACGCACACACACACACACACACACACACACACACACACACACACACACACACACACACACACACACACACACACACACACACACACACACACACACACACACACACACACACACACACACACACACACACACACACACACACACAAACCTCCAGGGGACCCCTGACCCTTTGACTACCTTGGCCAGTCTTCCCATCTGGTCCTCTGCTAGATTGCTGCTGGTCCTACCTGGGGTGCTGGTGGGCTCCCCTCCATCCCCCACTACCCCATGCCACACCTTCAGGTCATGCATCCCCTGCCGGTACATTCTGGTAGAGAGGAAGGGGAGACTGAGAGGGGATGTGAGATAGTATCGGTCAGATGGTATCAGTTTCAATAATAGCCACATACTACTAGCATATTGAACCCCTACTCAGTGAAGACGTCAAAACTAGAGGTTGAACGATAAATGAGGGCCGATTTCAAGTTTTCATAACAATCGGTAATCTGCATTTTTGGACTCCGATTATGGCCGATTACATTGCAATCCACGAGGAGACTGTGTGGCAGGCTGACCACCTGTTATGCGAGTGCAGCAAGGAGCCATGGTAAGGTGCTAGCTAGCATTAAACTTATCTTATAAAAAACAATCAATCTTAACATAATCACTAGTTAACTACACATGGTTGATGATATTACTAGTTTAACAAGCTTGTCCTGAGTTGCATATAATCGATGCGGTGCCTGTTAATCTATCATTGAATCACAGCCTACTTCGCCAAACGGGTGATGATTTAACATTTAACTGGCAGCAGCATGCCACTCTACATACCACTGCTGGCTTGCTTCTGAAGCTAAGCAGGGTTGGTCCTGGTCAGTTCCTGGATGGGAGACCAGATGCTGCCTGAAGTGGTGTTGGAGGAGGCACTCTTTCCTCTGGTCTAAAAAAATATCCCAATGCCCCAGGGCAGTGATTGGGGACACTGCCCTGTGTAGGGTGCTGTCTTTTGGATGGGATGTTAAATGGGTGTCCTGACTCTCTGAGGTCATTAAAGATCCCATGGCACTTATTGTAAGAGTAGGGGTGTTAACCCTGGGGTCCTGGCTAAATTCCCAATCTGGCCCTCAAACCATCATGGTTACATAATAATCCCCAGTTTACAATTGGCTCATTCATCCCCCTGTAACTATTCCCCAGGTCGTTGCTGAAAATGAGAACGTGTTCTCAGTCAACTTACCTGGTAAAATAATGGATAAATGTAAAAAAAATACACAAGTATATTTTTTTTAAACCTGCATATTTATTTAAAAGAAATTCATGTTAGCAGGCAATATTAACTAGGGGAATTGTGTCACTTCTCTTGCGTTCAGTGCAAGCAGAGTCAGGGTATATGCAGCAGTTTGGGACCCCTAGCTCGTTGCGAACTGTGTGAAGAACATTTCTTCCTAACAAAAACCATAATTAATTTGCCAGAATTGTACATAATTATGACATAACATTGATGGTTGTGCAATGTAACAGCAGTATTTAGACTCATGGATGCCACTCGTTAGATAAAATACAGAAAGAATACTGAAAGAATACTGAAAGAATAACTGAAAGAATAAACGTCTTGTTTTCGAAATGATAGTTTCCGGATTTGACTATATTAATGACCTAAGGCTCGTATTTCTGTGTGTTTATTATAATTAAGTCTATGATTTGATATTTGATAGAGCAGTCTGACTGAGCGGTGGTAGGCAGCAGCAGGTTCGTAAGCATTCATTCAGACAGCACTTTGCTGCGTTTGCCAGCAGCTCTTCGCAATGCTTGAAGCACAGCGCTGTTTAGGACTTCAAGCCTATCAACTCCCGAGATTAGGCTGGCAATACTATAGTGCCTATAAGAAGATACAATAGTCAAAGGTATATGAAATTTGAGCTGCAATTTCTGATGCTGGTAACTCTAATGAATGTATCCTCTGCAGTAGAGGTAACTCTGGGTCTTCCATTCCTGTGGAGGTCCTCACTAGAGCCAGTTTCATCATAGCGCTGAAGAAACTTTCAAAGTTCTTGAAATGTATCGTATTGACTGATCTTCATGTCTTAAAGTAATGATGGACTGTCATTTCTCTTTGCTTATTTGAGCTGTTCATAACATAATATGGACTTGGTATTTTACCAAATAGGGATATCTTCTGTATACCACCCTTACCTTGTCACAATACAACTGATTGGCTCAAACGCATTAAACAAGGAAAGAAATTCCACAAATGTTTTAAGAAGGCACACCTGTTAATTAAAATGCATTCTAGGTGACTATCTAATGAAGCTGGTTCAGAGAATGACAAGAGTGTGCAAAGCTGTCATCAAGGCAAAGGGTGGCTATTTGAAGAATCTCAAATATAAAATATATTTTCATTTGTTTAACACTTTTTTGGTTACTACATTTTTTATTTTTTTGTACCTTTATTTGTGTTGTGACAAGGTAGGGGTGGTATACAGAAGACAGCCCTATTTGGTAAAAGACCAAGTCCATATTATGTTAAGAACAGCTCAAATAAGCAAAAAGAAATGACAGGCAAGTCAGTTAAGAACAACTTCTTATTTTCAATGACGGCCTAGGAACAGTGGGTTAACTGCCTGTTCAGGGGCAGAACGACAGATTTGTACCTTGTCAGCTCGGGCGTTTGAACTTGCAACCTTGCGGTTACTAGTCTAACGCTCTAACCACTAGGCTACCCTGCCGCCCCATGACTCCATATGTGTTATTTCATAGTGTTGATGTCTTCGCTATTAATTTACAACGTAGAAAATAGCAAAAATAAAGAAAAACCCTTGAATGAGTAAGTGTGCTAAAACATTTGACCGGTAGTGTCCAGTCAGCAGTATTCAGTCTGGCTTTGCTGTAACTTCCTATTCATACGCAAAGGATCCAATGTAAAATAGAATAGAAAAATTACAAACAGACAACACAAAACGTTCATTTTGATTTTGCCAACACAGTACAGTAATGTAAAGTATTTGTCCTGTTTGTCGAGATGGACTTGGGACTCACCCATATTTGCCGAAGAGGGTGACGGTGGTTCCCCCCACTGGGGTGGCTCGGCCCGTACACATCCCACACCGTTAGGGCCACCTGGGCACTCTGGGGCAGGTCTGGGTACTTCACTGGCAGCCTCAACCACTCATTCCAGCTGGGGGAGGGGAGAAGGGGAGAAGGTAAGTGCGAGAGTGAGAAAGAGAGAAAGTTTACAGAACTACAGTGCCTTGCGAAAGTATTCGGCCCCTTTGAACTTTGCAACCTTTTGCCACATTTCAGGCTTCAAACAAAGATATAAAACTGTATTTTTTTGTGAAGAATCAACAACAAGTGGGATACAATCATGAAGTGGAACAACATTTATTGGATATTTCAAACTTTTTTAACAAATCAAAAACTGAAAAATTGGGCGTGCAAAATGATTCAGCCCCTTTACTTTCAGTGCAGCAAACTCTCTCCAGAAGTTCAGTGAGGATCTCTGAATGATCCAATGTTGACCTAAATGACTAATGATGATAAATACAATCCACCTGTGTGTAATCAAGTCTCCGTATAAATGCACCTGCACTGTGATAGTCTCAGAGGTCCGTTAAAAGCGCAGAGAGCATCATGAAGAACAAGGAACACACCAGGCAGGTCCGAGATACTGTTGTGAAGAAGTTTAAAGCCGGATTTGGATACAAAAAGATTTCCCAAGCTTTAAACATCCCAAGGAGCACTGTGCAAGCGATAATATTGAAATGGAAGGAGTATCAGACCACTGCAAATCTACCAAGACCTGGCCGTCCCTCTAAACTTTCAGCTCATACAAGGAGAAGACTGATCAGAGATGCAGCCAAGAGGCCCGTGATCACTGAGGAGAGATGGGGAGAGAGGGACAAGAGAGATGAGGAGAGAGGGACAAGAGAGATGAGGAGAGAGGGACAAGAGAGATGAGGAGAGAGGGACAAGAGAGATGAGGAGAGAGGGACAAGAGAGATGAGGAGAGAGGGACAAGAGGGAGGGGGAGAGATGGACAAGAGAGATGGGGAGAGAGGGACAAGAGGGAGAAATGGACAGGAGAGAGGGAAAAGGGGAGGGAGATCATGTGAGATTAGAGACAGATGAGGTAGGGGAGTAGTTTGACACCACCACCACAGTTGTCCCTGGTTAATTATTACCCTTTGCTTAGCTGAGGTTCTAGAATCTAGACAAAAGTAGTAGATCAATGTTAGATCTAACACGGCGGGTGTCGATTTACGATATATCTATGAATGATCGCCTGCAAGAATATTCACATTTGGCTTACTAACTTTCATTGTCACTCGTGATTATATGTGTGCATGCTGCTGTGTTGAGACAACGGTTAACAATCCCCTGACAAATTGTGACAAAATGCATCACAATAATATTCCAGTACATAACGGCCGAGCTGGAAGCGCTACACTCCATGGTTTGTTGAGAATTATGGACATTATTTACTGGCCACCACAGCAGAGCCCAGCTCGTTAATAGAAGTCACGAGAGGAGCACTAAACCGATGAGCCGTCAGAATGTGCATGATGTCAACAAGCGAATTGTGCTCCAAAATAAGAACCCTCACCGGGCACGTTATGGTGCTGTGATATCGGTTGAGTCATGATGTTGCCATGCTCGCTTAGGTAAATAGAAGACAAACAACTAGGTAGAAATGATGTGACTTTTGGGCAAGCGATGCAATCATTCTTCATCCATGCAAAGTGGCATTAGCTGGTCAACATTGGAGACTCGAGGTCCATGATGTCATTGCTGTCAATCGTATGCAGTTAGAAAGCGAGTAGTAGCTAAACTGACTGCCACTGTTTGCTTGACAACATTATGTAAAACATTTTCGTTGCGCTATACGTTAACTTGCTACTTTAAATGTGGCCAGATAGTAACCAAAGTAATAAAACACTAACATTTTCAGTTGAACATTAATATCCAAGTCACAACTGTAGACATAGTTAAATTTGTCTGTGTCCATCTTTCGTCGACTTTGTTACTCATAAATCACCGCGGGAAATTGGATTGTGGCTTCTAACTTCAGCCATCTCACAGACGGTGGTCTCGCTTGCAAGGCCTATGTGAAAAAACACACCATGGGTAACGTTAGCATTCAAGCAATACAGTCTCTCCACTTGGCATTTTTTTTAATGAAATACAGTCAGTTTATAAACGAGCAGTCCAATCGAAAGTTTATAAACGAGCAGTCCAATCGAAATGTGGACTTTAATCGTCTAGATTCACGGGAATGACATTATAGCGACAGATGACTTTTCGGACATTATTATATTTTTTTGTGAGCACCGCAAAGGCATATAAAGCTGACGTCGGGGAAAAGTAATCAATATCTATTCCTCTGCCAATGATGGCGTGTATTGTCAATCGTTGTTTTTTAAGGTTGATTTAGCTGGTCTGATGGTTCACTTCCTAAAGAAAGGGAATTTGGGGGTTGGTTTACTGGATATATATAATCTTAAAGGCATAGCCAACATAAGTAAATATATGGCATTCGATTTCAATAAAAACATTTGCAACAAGTGTCTTTTTTTATATATACCTATGTGGAAATGAAATGTTTTACTTTCAACTGTGTTTTCAATTCAAGGTGGCTACAGTTCATTGGCCAGAGTTCATATGTTAAGAACTAGCACATCTTTGTAGGGTAGTCTTGACTATGGTTGTTGTTTTGGTGGCTATGGGCATCAAGAAACCAGATTATAATGTACTGGCCAGGCTTCCTCAGTGTCTGGTTTCTTGATGCAGAGAACATGCTTTACTGAAGTCCAGAAACTCCAACCACTTTAGCAGAAGTGTATTCCTTATGTACACCGTAGCAAAATGTTTCACAACAGAAAACATTTTGCAATGAAAATGAGAGTTTCTATTGAACACATTCAGGTAGGTCCCTCCTTGTTAATCCCGTTAGCTTCCGTTTGGTTCCTAATGACAGTGATGGAGTGTAGTGGGGCTCCCAAGTGGCACAGCGGTCTAAGGCACTACATCTCAGTTCTAGAGGTGTAACTACAGACCCTGGTTCAATTCCAGGCTGTATTACAACCGGCTGTGATTGGGAGTCCCATAGGACGGTGCACAATTGGCCTAGCGTCGTTAGGGTTTGGCCGGGGTAGGCCATCATTGTAAATAAGAATTTGTTCTTAACTGACTTGCCTAGTTAAATAAAAAAATGTAGTTTAACTAATCATTTAATTACATTTGGTGATAGCTGAACTAAATTCAAATCTTGGTAGTGTTTTCAGCAGTTAAGGGTAGCTTAACTTCTTCCAGTGTGAAGTAATTGGTAGCTTGGTAAACTATATTTTCAGAGTATCTTGCACAGCACAGCACAGCCTAATGAACACACCCCTGGTTACATAACCCAAGCTGATGAGTCAGTCTCCACAACAGCAGGACTGCGTCCCAAATGGAACCCTATTCCCTTGATGGTGCACTACTTTTGACCAGGTTCCATATGGGTCTGGTCAAAAGTACTGCACTTTATAGGGAATATGGGGCCTTTTGAGACACAGAGTAGAGGTAGCTGTGTCCTCTGCTCTGCAGCGACACGCTCCACTCATAATTAAAGAGGTGTTTAAGAAGGCAAGGCCCATTGCCTCCCCAGTGCACTGTTTGTGTGTGTGTGTGTGTGTAAGTGTTTGAGTCAGAAAGAGAGTTCATACCCAACTCAACCGCTCCTTCTGTGTCTGCACAGTGTCAATCCTAAAAAAGGAGGGTTTGTTCGGGACATGTGATTGGTCGGGTAGAGTCGTCCTATCCGAGGAAGCGCGGTAACGCTCCCTGAGCCAGAACAAAACATTAGCTCATCTCCTTCCACTTTCTCTATCAAGTCTGCAGACAGACAGAGATCATAGGAAAAACCTGCGATGAGGAACAAGTTTTTCACAAGGCACCCCGGGGGCCTCACAATTTGTGTTTTACGCCCGTGTTCCCTCATACCCCCACAGAAGTCTGGAGGGTGTTGATAGGT
The DNA here is from genome assembly GCF_036934945.1 of Oncorhynchus masou masou. Classification (NCBI taxonomy): domain Eukaryota; kingdom Metazoa; phylum Chordata; class Actinopteri; order Salmoniformes; family Salmonidae; genus Oncorhynchus; species Oncorhynchus masou. The sequence goes on along the minus strand of NC_088234.1, from coordinate 17,715,085 downwards.
TCTCCCTCGCCAGCCAGGGGTGCCACTGACCACAGGGCCTTGACGTGTCTTGGTCCTGTATTGGTGTGTGTGCATGTGCGTGTGGATGTGTGTGTGACTCAGAGTTGCCCCTGTCTCTACAGATCCACAGCTCAACTTGTCACAGTCTGAGGAGGAACATGTCCTGACTCTGGGGCCTTGTCACCACTAACGCACCACGTTCCCTATATAGTGCACTACTTTGTACCAGAGCAATATGGGTCCTGCTCAAATGTAAGGAAGGGGAAAGGCTTTACCTAGTCAGTTGCACAACTAAATGCATTGAACCAAAATGTGTCTTCCACATGTAACCCAACCCCTCTGGATCAGAGAGGTGCGGGGGTCTGCCTAAATCAACGTCCATGTCATTGGCACTAATATTCTCCCCTCCTAGAACCTATGGATCCTATACAATAGGATGACGACGGTTTATGACGGATTCACACTTTGATTGACAAGATGTTGTGTAGGATAGCCCTCTTAAAAATAAATGAATTAGTGTCACACCCATTGTTACCTTCATGGAGGAGCAGTGAGACTGTCTCTCTCCTTTTCCCAGTTGACATTTCATTGCACATTTCTTCCTAAATGGAATTTTGGGTGTACAAAAGCCTACAAATGCATTTGTGAGAAATGTTGATAATTCTACCACTCTGAAATTCAGAATATCACGAAACACCAAACTCTGAAAGCGATACTTGCTAAGATACATTTTGATACAGTAGGCAATAGTTCTTTTGAGGCCCTCTGAGCAAGTACATTTGAATGATGTTTCAATCTCTCGTTCGTGGTAGACATTATGTAAATCTGAGACGTCTATTCTGTTAGTGGGTCATTGAAGGCTGGGGACGCTGTGTCCCTACCTCTCACAACAGGTTGTTGGTTCACACCATAGAGATGTATAACGATCTCTACTTGGTAATAAACGGTTTTGCATGGACATTGCCATTGAGGGCTTACACCATTTTAAAGTAGTCAACTGGGTGGGGATTCCTACAGGTTGGGATCATTGCCTTTTCTTGAAATTGTTTTGCCTAGTTTGTAAATGGCTTTGAGCTATATCTCCAGCACTGCAGGTGGCGGTAAAATACCACTATTTGCTTTACACTTTTTAAAAACATTAAAATAATATACATATATATATATTATTTTTGTAGATAGCTTCAATGGTGCCACCCATGCTATCAAATAGACATTTTTTCATCTCTATGGTCCACACACACACAAAACACACACGCCTGCCACCTGCATGCAGCAGCCATAGCAGCGGCCACTATAAAAGTCATAAAACTAATCTTGTCCTTTATGAGCTTCCTCTTCCCAAAAATCCAGCAGTTCACTCTCCATCTCCCTCTCTGTCTCTGTCTCCTCTGGGGGGCAACTGACTGCTGCTGCTGGACAGGGCCCGCATGAGGTCACAGACTGGAGACACGGCAGGCACGCCATGACATCACTATGAGCTCATCCCAACAAGGCAGACAGGGGTCAGTGGAGGCAGTAGGCCACTGACTTCATATACAATATGCATCTGTGTTTGCATGTCAGGACGTCTTAGTAACCACATAGTAACACATCTGGTAGGAAAAAATCAAAGGAGACACTGCCACTGTCACTTTGTTTCTCAGGTGGAATCCTAAGTGAGACCGTAATGAAGATTGGAGATATCTACTTCATCCCCAATACGGAAACTATATGTGAATGAGTACAGAAAGAGTTCAAATTTCAATCAATAGATCGACCAGCATTTAAATCGTGTTAGCCTTTAATTTCTCCTTTCTCTCTCTCTCTCTATTCTACCCCACAGCTCTCTCCTCCCTTTCGCCTCTCTCCCCTTCTCCCTCTCCCTCCCCTCTCTGCTCCCTCTTACCTCTTTCTCTCCTTCTCCCCCCCTTCACCTCTCTCCCCTTCGACCTCTCTCATTTCTCTCCTCTCACTCCTCCCTCCCTCTCTCATCTCCTCTCTTATCTCCTCTCCCTCACCTCTCTCCCCTTCTCACTCTCATCTGCTCTCCCTCTCTATCCTCCCTCTCACCTCACTCTCTTTCCTCCCTCTCACCTCTCTCCCCTTCTCCCTCTCTCTCCTTCCTCTCACCTCTCTCTTTCCCTCCCTGTCTTAGTCATCATAGGATGTGTCAATGTTTCTATCATTTTAGAGGTCATGCCCACTGGAGCGAAGAGGAGCTGATCTCCAGAGTGCCAAGGTGGTGCCAAGACACAGACTTTTTCCTCTTGCCCCCCCCCCCAACCCCAACCCTGTGACACCTCACAGGCCCCCCCCTGCGCCTCACACCCCATGCCCCGGCCGGTCCTCCTGATGAGGCTAACTTACCCCACCTCCCCCCGTCCGTTGCTGTCGTAAAGATTGTGGGGTATAAATGGAGGTGCGAGGTGGAGGAGAGGACTCAGAAAACTCTAAGAACCAGATCTAGAACTACAGAACTAGAACTACAGAACTAGAACTAAAGAACATGAAGATGGACTCCATTGTTGGGAGAAACTGGACACTGACCTTCCTGGCTGGGACTCTGCTCTGGACCACCCACTGCCTAGCTGCTCCCATGCAGTGTCACTTCAACTCTAAAGGTGAGAATATCATACTGAAGGGTGTTTTTCATTCAACAAATTTCTTTAGGTTGAAGATTCCGATTCTGTTCAGAGTATTTGGTAAAGCAGAAACGTTTTGGGGACCTGTCAAAAACTCATCCATTGAACATTCAGGCCAGAGTAGACTTTTTATTCTGAATATCTTGAATGGATGAATCCATCTGAAGTTGAGTACAAAGTTCATGTGGACGTCCTGCGGATGAATATAGGTTGATTTGTATAATGTGTGGGACTTGGGTTAACACCCCTGGTGGTCTGTCCCAGGCCTGTGTGTGTACGAGGGGAGACACTACTCCCTGGGGGAGTCCTGGATGGAGGACGGCTGTCTGCAGTGTACCTGTCTGCACCCCATGGGCGTCGGCTGCTGTGAGACGTGAGTCCACACACCTGTCATCAATGTGCCTTTCTGGGTTGTGTTAGTTAGCAGTAATAGGAATGTCATTTCCATGGTTGGGATGAGCTTGCCATTCAACACAGCCATGTACATTGTTCCCAGAGTCAAGTAATGTAAGGGAAACAGGGTTGGGTCTGGATTTGATTGTGATGTGTAGAATTGGGACAGGCAACTTCAACATAGCATTGTTGTCAGGATATTGTCACTATGTCCTTTCAGAACACATGACAGTGCTCATGCTCGGCTGTCAATTACATTCCCCCTCGCTCCGTACAGGGAGCATCATGCTCTTTCAGAGCACATACGTACATATGGACTTTGAAAACCTACACCTCTCTCCGCACAGGGTGCATCGCCCGGTAGATTTCCCAGCTTGGTGCGAGGTTCGGGTGGACGCTCTAGCCTGTAAAGTGACCCTGGTGCAGAGCGCTGACCCTCGCCTGCCCTGCTTCCCTGGGAATGGACACAACCTGGGCCCCAGCCACGGCTCACGGGACAACAACTACCTGCAGATGGTGGAGTAGACAGGGACCCCGGTCAGACAGTGGAGGGACGGCCTCATTGGAATGAATGTCGCCATTACAATGAGCCCGTCCTCCAATTTAAAGTGGCAACCGCCTCCACTGAAGTCGGGAAGATCAACTCCCTCCACCGCCGACCATCTCCGTCCATGTCAGTGTAATCCTAGTATAGTCCATTCTCACTTCAGTTGCAGATCAGTGATCAGTTAACATTTAAACCGCATGAATATTACAATACCTTAAGCAGTAAATGATACTCAGTTGGAAAGCAGAGGTGAGCCCACATAATGGAATCCCTCATTTACCACCCTGTAATGCACTACTGTAAAGCTTTTATAGTAATATATAACTATTGTTGTATTTCTTCTGTCCTGTCTTGCAGTTATCCTCTAAATAAAATTCTTGTTGCGTGAAAGTCATTTGTTGATTGTGTGGATAAAAGACTCCTTTCAGATTCATGTGGGATTTGAATTTGACGTTTTAATTACTGATTCACATTGAACAGTGTTTCATTAACAATTTCAAAAATACAGTTGTACAGCATATAGCTCTTGAAAATAAAATACACTATTCATGTGACAAACAAATGGACTCTTTTGGGGGTTTTGAATAAAGGGGTAAACAATGAAATACTGTGAATGACCCCACAGATAGTAGCATTAAATACTGATCATCATCATCATCATGTTTCAGCTAGAAAAACAGGAAGGTGAGCAATTCAAAGAAAAATATAGGATGCACTGCAAAATGTTAAAATATTAAAAACAGCAAAAGTTGCCTGCTTTATATCTGGAATACATTCTTCCTTCCTCACACAGTTAAATGTTGATGCTGTTGGTCCCTGTAAACTGGGAGACGTAAGACGTCAGGGCTGGATTGGTGGGGAGCACTTTGATCGGCAGGTCCCAACTGAAGGTATCCACATCAACATGCTCCGCCCCAGTCCACACGGTGACCTCTGGTTGGTTTTGCAACACGTTGTGCGATTCCATAGGCTCTCGGGACGTGACGAACTCAAAGTGCAGACGCCATCGCAGGGTCACTGAGGAATGAGTTGAGAATGTCATGAAGCTGTCTAGGAGTAGACAGAGGGTTAAATACACAGGGAAGCTTCAGAGACAAAGACAAAAGGGTTGAGAAGCGCGTCATCGCATAGATTAAAAACAAGTCTTCGACTACATAAAAAAAAAAAAACATTTTCAAATGGAGATTTACAATCAAAAGTGCTTCCAAGACTTGGTATAATCTGTCTAGGGAAACCATTTTATTGTGACGGTACAATGACTAGCCCGGATTATGACCAACATCCTCAGTCATCTATGAGAACAATGGTTTCTCTTGTCAAGTGCCCGTTCTGCTAAGCCAGATAATAAACAAAAAACTAACAGACAGACTCAAGCAGGGCAGGCTACTTGCTATTAACAAACATAGGGCAGAGAGATGAGTGGTGAATTCCTGATGCCCCTCAGCCAACTCTGAGCCTGGTTCCTCTCTAGGTATCTTCCTATGTTTCCTGGTCACTGTGCTCCTGCCTGCATTGCTAGCTCTTTGGGATTTTAGGCTGGGTATCTGTATAGCACTTCGTGCCACCACTTAATGAGATACATTTGATGGAAATTTGACTTAGCTACGTACCGATGTCTGTGCTGAAGCCGGGGGTGACGTTGAGGGGGACGGGGAGGGAGAAGTGGGTGGAAGCCGTGTGGAGGCAGGATTCTAAGTGACGACCGTGACCCGTCACACTGATCGACTGACCGGGACGCCGCTGGTACCCCTGCTGGATCTCCTCCTCACTCTGCAGGCTGACCGAGTACTGACACAAACTTTTAATATCCTTATTCAAGTAAAAAATGACAGGCCCTGACACAGACATACGCGCGCACACACACACACCTGTATACAGGGAATATCCCCTTCTGAGAAGTCGAAGGTGCCGATGATGTCCTCCCCTAGTCTGTAGACAGTCTTGAAGATGCAGAACTTGGCCACCTTCCCCCGCATGTTGGTAATGTTGAACAGATCTGTGGGAGACAGGGGTCAAAGGTCACATGCATTCCACATTGCTGCTAAACACACACAATGTCTGCAATGTCTTTTGTTGTGTCGGACCCCAGTAAGACTAGCTGTCGCCATGGAGAACCTAATAAATCTAATCAGAAACAAACAGATTAGAGATCAATGGATTCGAATCTGCAAAAAACCCTCAGTACATCATCTAGCTGATGTGGAACACAAATAACATTAAAGGAGGCTCATAAGAGCTGCCACATAGCACTGGTCAAAAGTAGTGCACTATAAAGGGAATAGGTTGTCATTGGAGAATTAGCCTAGGAGAACAAAAGACTGACGGGGACAGCGGCGTGAGGTGATCGTCAGCATGTCCAGGGCTCTCTCCAGGGGGCGATCGTCTCTCCGCCCACCCTCCTCCTCCTCCAGGAAGGGGTTAGAGGGGGCCACCTCCTCATCCTGGGGGAACGGGGGCTCCGGCATGCCTACGACAGGGACATCATGTCACTCATTTTGAACAATGTCATTTTATAGGAGGAAAACATGTCCACAACAGGCATTTCATACATACAGTGCACCCTTTTACATTTTCCACATTTTGTTATGTTGCAGTCTGAATTTCAAAAGGGATTCAATTGAAATTGTTCTTCACGGTTCTATACACAATAGTCCATAATGTCAGTAGAATTTGTTTAAAAAATAAAATAAAATGTAAAGCTGAAATGTTGAGTCAATAAGTATTTCAACCCCTTTGTTATGGCATGCCAAATCAGTTCAGAACTAAAAATGTGATTAACAAGTCACATAATCAGTTCCAAACTATGTTATTAATAGTGGTTAAAATGATTACCGCATCTCTGTACACCACAAATACAATTATCTGTAAGATCCCTTAATCGAGTTGTGAATTTCAAGCATAGATTCATCCAAAAGACCAGGGAGGTTTTTCAAAGAAGGGCACCTATTGGTAGAGGTGTAAAAAAAACTAAAAAACAGATGGAATATCTCCGCAGCTTAGAGAATATCCCTCTAAACTGCAGAGAGAAGCACGAGATTGAATATCCCCCTTAGTTATCACCATATCCCTTTACTGTGGGAATTCTGATCAAATAAATACTATTAGCCATTGCAATGCAACATACCGAAACAAAAAAAAAATACTCTACGCAAGACTTCAACTAGCCTGTACCCCTTCACACTGGCTCGGTACCGGTGCCCCCTTAATATAGCCTCATTATTGTGTCACTTTTATTATTTTAGCCTACTTGGTAAATATTTTCTTCTTGAACTGCACTGTTAGTTCATCTTTGTCTTAATCCTGACTAGTCTCAGTCCCTCCCGCTAAAAAACATCCCCACAGCATGATGCTGCCACCACCACGCTTCACCGTAGGAATGGTGCCAAGTTTCCTTCAGACGTGGCGCTTAGCATTCAGGCCAAATAGTTCAATCTTGGTTTCATCAGACCAGAGAATCTTGTTTCTCATGGTCTGAGTGTCCTTCAGGTGCCTTTTGGCAAACTCGCTGACCAAGGTCCTTCTCCCCTGATTATTCAGTTTGGCCAATTCTCAGAAGTGTCTTGGTGGTTCAAAACTTCTTCCATTTAAGAATGGAGGCCACTGTGTTCTTGGGGACCTTCAATGCTGCAGGAATGTTTTGGTACCCTTGCCCAGATCGGTGCATTGACACAATCCTGTCTCAGAGCTCTACAAACAATTATTTGACCTCATGGCATGGTTTTTGCTCTGACATGCACTGTCAACTGTGGGACCTTAAATAGACAGTTGTGTGCTTTTCCAAATCATGTCCAAGCAACTGAATTTACCATAGGTGGACTCCAATCAAGTTGTAGAAACATCACAAGGATGATCAATGGAAACAGGAACTCAATTTCAAGGTTCAGAGCGAAGGGTCTGAATACTTACGTAAATAAGGTATTTCTGTTTTGGAAAAATTTCTAAAAGCTGTTTCCACTTTGTCATTATGGGGTATTGTGTGTAGAGTTATGAGGGAAACATTTATTGAATACATTTTAGAATAAGGCTGTAACAAAATGTGGAAAAAGTCAATAGGTCTGAATGCTTTCCGAATGCACTGGAGTTGCTCACCAAGAAGACACTGAATGTTCCTGAGTGACCTAGTTACAGTTTGGACTTAAATCAGCTTGACAATATATGGCAAGACTTGAAAATGGCTATCTAGTAATGATTAATACTAGATAGCAAATACAAAATCAGCAAATATTGATACTCCGGATTGTGAATACTTACAGTACCAGTCAAAAGTTTGGACACCTACTCGTTCTAGTGCTTCACTTAAAAAAAAAAACTATTTTCTACATTGTAGAAAAATGGTTAAGACATCAACACGTCGTAACCAAAAGTATCAAACAAATCAAAATATATTTTATATTTGAGATTCTTCAAAAGTAGCCACCCTTAACCTTGACAGCTTTGCTCACTCTTTGCATTCTCTCAACCAGCTTCACCTGAAATGCTTTTCCATTAGTCTTGAAGGAGTTCCCACATATGCTGAGCACTTGTTGGCTGCTTTCCGTCACTCTGCGGTCCAACTCATCCCCCCAAAAAATCTAAATTGGGTTGAGGTCGGGTGATTGTCGAGGCCAGGTCATCTGATGCAGTACTCATTCACTCTCCTTCTTGATCAAATAGCCCTTACATAGCCTGGAAGTGTGTTGGGTCATTGTCCTGTTGAAAAACAAATGATGCTCCCACTAAGCGCAAACCAGATGGGATGGCGTATTGCTGCAGAATGCTGTGGTAGCCATGCTGGCCTTGCATGCCTTGAATTCTAAATAAATCAGACAGGATCACCAGCAAAACTTCCCCAGACCTCATCCAAGCTTCACGGTGGGAACAGAGATAATCCGTTCACTAATCTGCATCTCACAAAGACACGGAGGTTAGAACCATAAACATCAGACCAAAACGACAGATTCCCACTTGTCTAATGTCAATTGCTTGTGTTTCTTGACCCAAGCAAGTCTCTTATTGGTGTCCTTTAGTAGTGGTTTCTTTGCAGCAATTTGACCATGAAGACCTGATTCACACAGTCTCCACTGAACAGTTGATGTTGAGATATGTCTGTTACTTAAACAATGTGAAGCATCTTTTTGGGATGACATTTCTGATGCTGGTAACTCTAATGAACGTATTCTCTGCAGCAGAGGTAACTCTGGGTCTTCCTTTCTTGTGCCGGTCCTCATGAGAGCCAGTCTCATCATAGCGCTTGATGTTTTTTGCGACTCCGCTTGAAGAAACGTTCAAAGTTCTTGACTGACCTTCATGTCTTAAAGTGATGATGGATTGTCATTTCTCTTTGCTTATTTGAGCTGTTCTTGCCATAATATGGACTTTGTCTTTTACCAAATATGGCCATCTTATGTATACACCCCTACCTTGTCACAACAACTGATTGGCTCAAACACATTGAGGAAGTAAATTCCACAAATTCACTTAAGGCACATCTGTTAATTGAAATGCATTCCAGGTGACTGCCTCATGAAGCTGGTTGAGAGAATGCCAAGAGTGTGCAAAGTTGTCACCAAGGCAAAGGGTGGCTATTTGAAGAATCTTAAATAACATTTCAATTTGTTAAATTTTTCTACATGATTCCATGTGTGTTACTTCATAGTGTTGATGTCTTCGCTATTATTCTACAATGTAGAAAATAGTAAAAATAATGTAAATCCCTGGAATGAATAGGTGTCCAAACTTTTGACTAGTACTGTATGTAAATGAGGTGTTTCTGTAGTTCATCTTCAATAAATCACAAAAAGAAAAAAAAGAAAATCACTTTGTAATTATGGGGTATTGTGCGTAGATGATTTTTGATCCATTTTGAATTCAGGCTGTAACATGTGGAATAAGCCAAGAGGTATGAATACTTTCAGAAGACACTGTAGTTTGTGTTCCGTATGCACTATGTTCCCAAAACATTTTGCAACAAATTCAGGTAGTATCTGTCCGTAAATATACACATACTGTTGGAAGTCGGAAGTTTACATACACTTAGGTTGGAGTCATTAAAACTCATTTTTCAACCACTCCACAAATTTCTTGTTAACAAACTATGGTTTTGGCAAGTCTGTTAGGACATCTACTTTGTGCATGACACGTAATTTTTCCAACAATAGTTTACAGACCGATTATTTCACTGTTAATTCACTTTCTCACAATTCCAGTGGGTCAGAAGTTTACATGCACTAAGTTGACTGTGCCTTTAAACAGCTTGAAAAATTCCAGAAAATTATGTCATGGCTTTAGAAGCTTCTGAAAGGCTAATTGACATCATTTGAATCAATTGGAGGTGTAACTGGATGTATTAGGAGCGATTTCAAGTTTTTATAACAATCAATAATCGGCATTTTTGGACACCGATCATGGCCGAAGACATTGCACTCCACGAGGAGTGCACTCCACAGACTGACTACCTGTTATGCGAGTGCAGCAAGGATCCAAGGCAAGGCACTAGCTAGCATTAAACCTTATAAAAAAAAGATCAATCTTAACTACTCATGGTTGATGATATTACTAGTTTATCTAGCTTGTCCTGCATTGCATATTATCGATGCAGTTCCTGTTAATTTAGCATTGAATCACAGCCTACTTCGCCAAACGGGTGATTTGACGAACACATTCATGAAAAAAAGCACTATCGTTGCACCAGTGTACCCAACCATAAACATCAACGCCTTTCTTAAAATAAACCTACATATTTAGTTAATATTGCTGGCTAACATGAATTTCTTTTAACTAGGGAAATTGAGTCACTTCTTGCGTTCCGTGCAACAGAGTCAGGGTATATGCAGCAGTTTGGGCCGCCTGGCTCGTTGCAAACTGTGTGAAGACCATTTCTTCCTAACGAAGGCAGCCAACTTTGCCAAACGAGGATGATATAACAAAAGTGTATTTGCGAAAAAAGCACAATCGTTGCACGAATGTACTTAACCATAAACATCAATGCCTTTCTTAAAATCAATACACAGAAGTAAATATTTTTAAACTGCATATTTAGTTAAAATAAATTCATTTAGCAGGCAATATTAAAGTAGGGAAATTGTGTCACTTCTCTTGCGTTCATTGCACGCAGAGTTAGGGTATATGCAACAGTTTGGGCCGCTTGGCTAGTTGCGAACTATTTTGCCAGAATTGTACGTAATTAATTATGACATAATATTGAAGGTTGCGCAATGTAACAGCAATATTTTGACTTAGGGATGCCATCCGTTAGATAAAATAGAGAACGGTTCCGTATTTCACTGAAAGAATAAACAGTTTTCAAAATGATAGTTTCTGGATTTGACCATATTAATGACCTAAGGTTCGTATTTCCGTGTGTTATGTTATAATTAAGTCTATGGTTTGATAGAGCAGTCTGACTGAGCAGGGGTAGGCAGCAGCAGGCTCGTAAGCATTAATTCAAACAGCACTTTACTGCGTTTGCCAGCAGCTCTTCGCAATGTTTCACGCATTGCGCTGTTTATGACTTCAAGCCTATCAACTCCAGAGATTAGGCTGGCAATACTAAAGTACCTATTAGAACATCCAATAGTCAAAGGTATAGAGAGAAATAGTCCTATAATAACTACAACATAAAACGTCTTACCTGGGAATATTGAAGACTCATGTTAAAAGGAACCACCAGCTTTCATATATTCTCATGTTCTGAGCAAGGAACTTAAACGTTAGCTTTTTTGCATGGCGCATATTACACTTTTACTTTATTCTCCAACACTTTGTTTTTGTATTATTTAAACCAAATTGAACAGGTTTCATTATTTATTTGAGACTAAAATTGATTTTATTGATGAATTATATTAAGTGAAAATAAAAAAAGTGTTCATTCAGTATGGGTATTAAATCATAATCGGTCGACCTCTAATTTCAAGGCCTACCTTCAAACGCAGTGCCTCTTTGCTTGACATCATGGGAAAAGCAAAAGAAACTCAGCCAAGACCTCAGAAAACAAATGTGTAGATCTGCACAAGCCTGGTTCATCCTTGGGAGCAATTTCTAAACGCCTGAAGGTACCACATTCATCTGTACAAACAATAGTACGCAAGTATAAACACCATGGGACCATGCAGCCATCATACCGCTCAGGAAGGAGACACGTTCATCTCTAGGAGACAGAACCTACTTTGGTGCGAAAAGTGAAATACTATCACAGAACAGCAGCAAAGGACCTTGTGAAGATGCTGGAGGAAACAGGTACAAAAGTAACTATATCCACAGTAAAACACACCCTATATTGACATAACCTGAAAGGCTGCTGAGCAACCTCTCCAAAACCACCATAAAAAAAGCCAGGCTATGGTTTGCAACTGCACATGTGGACAAAGATCATACTTATTGGAAAAATGTCCTCTGGTCTGATGAAACAAAAATAGAACAGTTTGGCCATAATGACCATCGTTATGTTTGGAGGAAAAAGGTGCTGTGGTCAGAGAGACGTCGTAAATTCCTGACGATCTCCTCATGGACACAGTATAGAGAGTGTAAATTTTCATAGAGAACAAAGCAATTCCTTCCACCTCACAGAACTTGAGGTAAACAAATTTCATGTTCCGGAGAAAGTATAAAAGGTCAGTGAAGTATCCAGCTACGAACTGGTCCGTTTGTCACAACTTGGGGAAGCTCATGGGAGACTGTGGTTACATTACCATAACACTGTTTATATAATAGCCTCAGATATGAGGTTTACATCTAATTGTTGTATAAGATGAATGAGTATGATACTGTTTGTATAATATGATTTGGGACTGTTTAATGAAGAAAAATACAATTCCCTTTTGATTTGAACTAAATCGGAGGACCGCCCCTGAGCCCAGTTAGGGTCAGACATCCTGGGACAGCCCTTTTCTGCCATTCCGAATAAAACCCAACTTTGAGAAATTATCACCAGACCATGCTTTTCTCCATTAGGAGGAGACAACGGTTGTAGACCATTGCTGAATCTTTTAACCATACCACGTGGTTAAACTCTTAGACTATCGATACCGACAGAATAAGAACAAGTCTTTGATATTAATTACTAGTCTGCAGCTGGGAATTCGGTATCATTGAACGCGAAGAACGACAACCTCCGAAACATTCATTCTATAACAATGTCACTCTGAACTATCCACTATAACCACGAAAGAGAGAGGATGAAACTCTCCAACAGAAACAAACTTTTCACCAGCAATCAAGACAACACACTGAGTGTAAATATATATATTGATTGCAATTGTTCCCGAATGAGTGAGCGTTCATGTGTAAAGGATTAGCATTTCAATTGTTATAATTACCACTCTGTAGTGACTTTAGTCGACCCCCCACTTCCCCTTTTGTCTAACAAGCCGCGATGCCGGTTTAGCCCACTAGGGCACATTCTCCTATCATTTCTTGTAACCACATTTACCTTGTTTGCTTATGCATTCCTGTGAATTACTTAGTAATAAATAAATTATTTAAGACAATTGATGTATGGATGACTCATAGTGAAGACTGGGTTCGTGCAGATTACCAACAATTTACGACGTTTGGAATGAGACTAACGTAAAGTAAATAATTCATAATTCGAAGACTAATTGATCAGATAAAATATCTGAAAAGTTATTTTAGGAAATGATAACTTCGTAATCTGAATATTTTTCCTTGGTGCCCCGACTACCTAGTAATTACGGTTACATGATTAATCAGTCTAATCGCGTAATACTAATTACAGAGAATATTTGATAAAAACTACAAATCTTCAGTTAATGATAGTAAAGACACGACATCGTAAATGGGGTCTTCCAAATGGACAATGACCCCAAGCATACTTCCAAAGTTGTGGGAAAATGGCTTAAGGACAAGAAAGTCGAGGTATTGGAGTGGCCATCACAAAGCCCTGACCTCAGTCCTATAGACAATTTGTAGGCAGAACTGAATAAGCGTGTGTGAGCAAGTAGGCCTACAAACCTGACTCAGTTACATCAGCTCGGTCAGGAGGAATGGGTCATAATTCACCCAACTTATTGTGGGAAGCTTGTGGAAGGCTACCCGAAACATTTGACCCAAGTTTAACAATTTAAAGTCAATGCTACCAAATACTAATTGAGTGTATGTCAACTTCTGACCCACTTCTGATGTGATGGAAGAAATAAAAGCTCAAATAAATCTACTATTACTCTGACATTTCATATTCTTAAAATAAAGTGGTGATCCTAACTGACTTCTTACTAGGATTAAATGTCATGAATTGTGAAAAACTGAGTTTAAATGTATTTGGCTACGGTGTGTGTGTATATATCTCCTTTTTGAACACAACTGATGTGAAATGTACTTCTGTTGATTAGACTGAGTAAGAGGGTCAGGAGGACAGCTCACCATGCAGGACGAGGACTCTGAAGGGGACCCTCAGTAGTTTGATTGGAGAGCTAACCCTCTGGCAGCCGATGGTCAGCTTATAAACATACTTCACTGACTGGCCTCGAAAACTAGGAGGCCCGTCGTTGGGAACCACCTCACTGTATGAGTCTGAGGGAGGAAAAAGTAGTGAGAGCAAGAGAAACTGTAGCTCAAACGTTAAAGCATGGCTCCTATAAAGCCAGGAAAGTGGATTACATTCCTGGGACCACCCATATTTAAATGTATTTTTAAATGCATGCTTGCTTGACTAAGTTGCTGTGGATAAATGTGTCTGCTAAATAGCACACATATAAAAAAAGATTGGGGGGGGGGTGGAGAAAGGAGATGATTGAGTGAATCCCCTCAACTGATTTCTATGCTCCATGTCCAGTTGTGGTGCTCTTACAAGTTCTGCTCTCTCCGGGGTCTAGGCGCAGGTCACAGAATAGTATCTTGGGAGGCGTGTCCAACATGCACTGCCCTCCTTCTCCTGGTGAAGAAAGCAGGTAGAGGGAAAGAAAAGGTCATTTTGTATCAGACCCCACCCCCCAATTTTTTTATTTTTTTATAATAATAATAATCTACTCCATGCAAGTGAAAAGTAAGCTAAATGTATTATGTGCTAATTCAGTCAAGCCAAGACGATTTGACTGCGCAGGCAGCAGTGGTTTAAGGGTGTCAAGGCAGCATACACATACAGCATGGTTAATTTGGGTCAATCGAAGGCAGTCAATTTAGTCAGTAAACTGAAATTCCTATTCAATAATTGAAAAAGGGCAACTACGAGAAGCTATTGATGTCAAAAGTCGTTCAACTTTTTAGGGGGAATTTTAAATTAAAATCCCTTCCTGTATTGACAGACCCAAACATTCACAGTCCCAGGGTTAATCTCCATCACAAGGTGTAATGTACAGTCATGGTGGCTCAGACAGACCGGGGATACAAAATGACACCCTGTTCCCTATGTAGTTCATTAGGGGCCAAAGGGCTCAGGTCAAAAGTAAGTAGGGAATAGGGTGCCATTTGGGATAGATAGAATTTGTACAGAGACAGGTATAAAGGGGATAGGGGAGGCCCTTCACACTCTTGGCATTCTCTCAACCAGCTTCATGAAGTAGTCACCTGGAATGCATTTAAATTGACATGTGTGTCTTGTCATTCTGCAGCGATACACCATCCCATCTGGTTTGCACTAAGTGGGAGTATCATTTGTTTTTCAACAGGACAATGACCCAACACACCTCCAGGCTGTGTAAGGGCTATTTGACCAAGAAGAAGAGTGATGGAGTGCTGCGTCAGATGACCTGGCCTCCACAATCCCCCGACCTCAACCAAATTGAGATGGTTTGGGATGAGTCGGACCACAAAGTGAAGGAAAAGCAGCCAATATGTGCTCAGCATGTGGGAACTCATTCAAGAATGTTGGAACTCATTCAAGAATGTTGGAACTCATTCAAGAATGTTGGAAAAGCATTCCAGGTAAAGCTGAATGCCAAGCGTGTGCAAAGCTGTCGTCAAGGAAAAGAGTGGCTACTTTGAAGAATCTCAAATATATTTTGTTTAACACTTTTTTGGTTACTACATGATTCCATGTGTTATTTTAGAGTTTTGATGTCTTCACTATTATACAATGTAGAAAATAGTAAAAATAAAGTAAGACCCTTTTGACTGGTACTAACTAAAATAAAGATATTGTAGTTGCATTTTGACACTTCCCGCAACGTGTGTGTGTGCATTCTTTATTATGTCTAGCCACTCACCTCTGCTGGGGATGAGGACAGTGTCGCTCTCTGCCTGGACATCCTGCTTGGTGCCCTGGGCTGGCAGCGCCACTCTGCTCTCACTGGCATGGAACTGGCAGTGGATCTGGGCACTGGCCCACGCCAGCATCTCACTGACACACACTTTTTAGTCATGTTTTGAGACTTTTACCCCATGTAACTTTACATACAGTATAGCTAACTAAAATGTACATGCATATAATCACAATTGAGCACTACTGAAGAATGGGTGATGTGTGAGTGAGAGAAAGATAACAGACCTGCTGGCAGAGGTGGAGAGATGGGATATGGGGTTGGTGAAGGTGATGAGACACTCCATCACCTCCCCGGCCAGGAACACCGGGCCTCGGGCCATTGAGGCCACCACCTCGATCATCTGTACTTGAGGAACACATTAAAATAAATACATATATATAAATAAATATATATATATAGAAATATATAAATATAAAAATATATATATATAAAAATAAATAAATATAAAAATAAATAAATACATTTTTTATTTTTATTTAACCAGGTAGGCTAGTTGAGAACAAGTTCTCATTTACAACTGCGACCTGGCCAAGATAAACCAAAGCAGTTCGACACATGCAACAGAGTTACACATGGCATAAACAAACATACGGTCAATAATACAGTAGAAAAAAATGTAAACAGTAACGTTACAACACACGTTATTTGGAACGGCAGCTAGCTATGTTTTTAAAAAACGTGTTGTGTTAGCTCGGTAGTTTGGTTATTTTGAGCGAGACCTTGCTAAATTAAATTGCAGCGAGATAATAATATGTTAACTAGCTAGGGTTATCTACTGACTGCTGTCTCCAAATCAGTCAATTAGCTAGCTACCAAGTTAGGCTAACCATTGAAGTAGAGTAATGTTTCGAAAACCATACCTTGGCCTCAGATGTGGCACCAGCTAGCCAATGAGTTACGACTCAAATTCAGGTCAGCCAATTCAAACTGTCAAATCGATATGAAATACCCACTGTAAGTATTTGTAAATTCTTGGAGACAAATTCAGCAACACAACAACATAGCATTAATAAAGCATTCCATCTCGCAGCTGCACGAACATACCGTATCGCGGGGTAAAATGGAAAAGGCGTTCAACGTACTATTTTCCCGGTATTGGACACAACTATTGAACCCAATGAATAAATAAATGTGTGTTATACTTACAAATGATCAGTTCAATTCCAATTTGACAAATGATCAGTTCAATTCCAATTTGACAAGCATTGTCTCAAATGTGCATTTTTCAGGAATAACATTTTGTTGGCCATCTAAAGGAGCTCCGTGGCATATGGGAGGAGCTATTTATATTGTAAGTAGCTAGTGTGGGTTTATAGTGTGTTCGGGAACATCTATTGGACATAACAGTGCTAATATATTTAATAACAGCCATAATATGACACTCACATACTTTATGCAATCAACCTTACTGCATATAGAGGAAAAATATAGTTCGTTTTGCACAAATTGGAGGAACGGTATAAATAACCCCCCCTTCTTTCCTGGTGAGTTGACCCAGTCTCACAAAATGAACTTCAATAGTGTAGCCTACAGTAAGATTTTGCATATTGGGCGCTCTCCTAGCACCATTTCAACTTGTCACTCAGGTCGGCTGTCCGTTTAGAATTGCATTTGGACATCTACCAGAGAGTAGCCGTGCGAAAGCGTTAATCTGACATTGCTACTGTATTTTGAACAGAATGATATAGCCTACGTGACCAAGAATCTGACTCTGAAATCAAAACCGGGTGTCTACGGATTTGCAGAAGCTCTCTGTCTGACGACAAACCCACGTCTATTGAGATGCTAACGTTAGTTAGCTTCAGTATTCGTTGAAAACCTCCAGCTAGCTAACCAGGCGACCGGTATCCATTGTCCTTCATTGCATGCGTAGCTAGCTACCTGTGCATGCTCTGCATAATGCAGGTATTTCAATAGCTCGTTGTTGTTTACTTGGACACATTAACTGGCGACAGTAGACACCACTGGCTAAACCACCTGCGCACACACGCCTGAATAGGTGCCAGTGTCCGTTCTACCACACTGGACTTCAGGGTCTCGGATAGATACCTGGGTCAACAACGGTGAGAGGAAGTTGAAGTTTACCTTCCTTACTGTTGCCTCTACTATCTTTGACATTTCCAAACATCACTTTTCGTTCGAGAGCTGGCTTGAGACCTTATGTCATCTCAGATAAATTATCGCTCTTGAAGGCATATACATTATTCAACAGATCATAGTTTGTGGTAAATTTAATCTCTTATAATTATTTAATATTATTATGGCAAGTTGTCCTCCCACTTGATGAAGATGGAGGAATAATTATCTGAGAACTACATACCTGTCCTCACCTGATGGACCTGTTGCCCAGGTATCTAAAGTTGTCATTTAGGAATCCTCACACGTGAATAAAAATAAGTTCAGTTGAGAAATGTATTTGTTTTACTGTCACTCAAATGGCTCTAGGGCACTTGACAAATGGATTCTTCTTGCACAACCCAGACAATTATCTCGTTTCCAACAGGTTTAACAGGGGTTGTTCCAACTCACCGGAATAGACACCAGGCAGGTTCCGTTCGCAAGAAGAGCTCCCTTTCGTTTCTATCCGACTACTGGCTGAACATGGAGTCGGGTGACAACAGCTCAACAGCCGAGCTCATGAGTCGGTATGTGTCTTCGGAACTCGGCTATGGGGTACCGAAGGATGGCTGGCGGATCTGCTTGGCGCATGAGTTCAAGGAGAAAAGGAAGCCGTTTCAAGCCAAAGATGTGTCCCTCTCCAACATCGTTGAACACATTGGCCTTGGAGTCAGGTGAGCCCCCTGAACACCACCTCTCATCGTGTCAAGCCAGCCAGTTACTATAGCCAAACTGTGTTATTCATAGTATTTATACTTAAAGGAGAGAGATTTGTGTTCTATGGTTGAGCACAATGTATCTTTATTCTGTGGCAAGGAGAGGCATTTTTCAGTGCAAGGGTATGTAGCCTATCACTTTTCTCTGGCATGGGTCCCTATGGTGCAGCAGAGCAGCCTACCTGCCAGGGTGCCATGTGTAGTCTCATGTTTCTTTGCTTGTCCAAAAGAGCAGGTGTGTGTGAGATCTGTACATATGCAGGTGCTGTGACTGGTAGTGGGTAAAAAAACACACAACCCAGCTTCTTCTCCACACTGGTCTCTCACACCTCAATCCTTCACTTACTTGACATAGAAACACAAGCTAGCTTTGTTGTGGAAATGACTTGCCTCAGTCTGTGTTTGACACCAAGGCCTAATTCTATCCTGCATGGTTTTCTAACATCTGTGGACTGATTGGTGGTTGTTGTTGCTCCTCCTCTGAAACCATTTGAGACTCATAATATTACATTCAGGACATGCCAGCTTAGACCTTGTACTGCTGCCAGCCCAGAATCCTGCATTCCTGAGAGTAGGCTAATCAGGTGTGGGTGGCTTGCTTGATACAAAGCTGATATTGATCTACTGTAGGCCTGCAGTGCTACTGGTAACAAAACAATGAAAGTAAGGATTACCAGCAGAAGATAAAAACAGCCTGTTGGACCTGGGTTGTTTTCAGCTGTGCTATTGGAGTTGGGAATCATGCGGAGAACACACACACACACAGTGTTTTAGATGAATCTCATGTGAAAAGATATCCTCAGAGTGGTGCAGAGAGGTGATGTCACTGTTTGACCTGGCTGCTGGGTGTATTAACATGACAACTACTGCAGACCGACTGCAACTAGATCAACTGGAAAATGAACATCTGTTAGCTTTAAATAACAAAGTAATACAATAATGCTTTAAATAATATGCCAACAGCACTACAGTTGAAGTTGGAAGTTCATATACACCTTAGCCAAATACATTTAAACTCAGTTTTTCACAATTCCTGACATTTAATCCTTGTAAAAATTCCCTGTCTTAGGTCAGTTAGGATCACCACTTTATTTTAACAATGTGAAATGTCAGAATAATAGTAGAGTGATTTATTTCAGCTTTTATTTCTTTCATAACATTCCCAGTGGGTCAGAAGTTTACATACACTCAATTAGTATTTGGTAGCGTTGCCTTTAAATTGTTTAACTTGGGTCAATTGTTCTGAGTAGCCTTCCACGAGCTTCCCAATTTTGGCACATTCCTCCTGACAGAGCTGGTGTAACTGAGTCAGGCTTGCAAGCATCCCCCTTTTTCCTCCAAACATAACGATGGTCATTATGGCCAAACCGTTCTATTTTTGTTTCATCAGAGCAGAGCATTTCTCCAAAAAGTATGATCTTTGTCCCATGTGTAGTTGCAAACCATGATCTGGCTTTTTTATGGTGGTTTTGGTGCAGCGGCTTCTTCCTTGCTGTGCGGCCTGTCGATATAGGACTAATTTTTCTATGGATATAGATACTTTTGTACCATCTTCACAATGTCCTTTGCTGTAGTTCGGGGATTGATTTGCACTTTTTGCACCAAACTACATTCATCTCTAGGAGACAGAGCGTGTCTCCTTCCTGAGCGGTATGACGGCTGCGTGTTCCCATGGTATTTATACTTGGCAGCAGCCAAGTATTTTGGCAGCAGCCACTCAATGTTAGTGGTAGCTGTTTAACAGTCGGATGGCCTTGAGATAGAAGCTGTTTTTCAGTCTCTCGGTCCCTGCTTTGATGCACCTGTACTGACCTCTCCTTCTGGATGATAGCGGGGTGAACAGGCCTGATTGTTGTTCTTGATCTTTATGGCCTTCCTGTGACATTGGGTGGTGTAGGTGTCCTGGAGGGCAGGTAGTTTGCCCCCGGTGGTGCGTTGTGCAGACCTCACTACCCTCTGGAGAGCCTTACTGTTGTGGGCCGAGCAGTTGCCGTACAGCTGAGCAAGAGGACAAGTACATTAGAGTGGTTAGTTTGAGAAAGACGCCTCACAAGTACTCAACTGGCAGCTTCATTAAATAGTACCTGCAAAACACCAGTCTCATCTAATGAAGCTGCCAGTTGAGGACTTGTGAGGCGTCTTTCTCATACTAACCACTCTAATGTACTTGTCCTCTTGCTCAGTTGTGCACCGGGGCCTCCCACTCCTTCAATTATGGTTAAAGCCAGTTTGCGCTGTTCTGTGAAGGGAGTAGTACACAGTGTTGTACGAGATCTTCAGTTTCTTGGCAATTTCTCATGGAATAGACTTCATTTCCCAGAACAAGAATAGACTGATATGTTTCTGAAGAAAGGTCTTAGTTTCTGGTGATTTTTAACCTTAATCGAACCCCCAAATGCTGATGCTCCAGATACTCAACGTGTCTAAAGAAGGACAGTTTTATTGCTTCTTTAACCAGAACGAACAACAGTTTTCAGCTGTGCTAACATAATTGCAAAAGGGTTTTCTAATGATCAATTAGCCTTTTAAAATTATCAACTTGGAATAGCAACCATTGCAACACAGGAGGGATGGTTGCTGATAATGGGCCTCTGTATGCCTATGTAGATATTCCATTGGATATCAGCACTTTCTAGCTACAATAGTTGTTTACAACATTAACAATGTATACACTGTATTTCTGATTAATTTAATGTAATTTTAATGGATAAAAAATGATAAATGTACTTTTCTTTCAAGAACAAGGACATTTTTATGTGACCCAAACCTTTTGAACGGTAGTGTATTTGCAGATTTTGCTGCAGGTACAGTGCAATGCTTGTGTTTACAGTACCTAGCAATACACACAAATCCCAAAAATGTCAAGAAAAATGTCAGTGTCCAGTGTGTGGACAGCGTGTGAATAGAAAAGGTCTGTACACCAGTAGTTATATAGGATGAGCCTTGACTAGAATAGAGTATGTACATATGAAGTGGTTAAAACAATATGTAAACATTATTAAAGTGACCCGTGTTTAATGACGATGTACATAGGGCAGTAGTCTCTAAGGTTCAGGTCAGGGTACTGGGTGGAGGCTGGCCATTGACTGGTGTAGTGTGTATGTTTGAATGCTGTTGAGCTCTCTTTCACATTAAACAGTCTTCTGGTGCCTAAAGTGAATGAGCTAGGCAAACAGTGAAGAAATGATAAATTAACTCTACTCAACCTCACATTCATGGACTTTGCCTCTTCCTTGAGCTGTCTTAACAAAACAAGATTGCTTAGACTATAGGCCTAACAACAGTAAAATGAGGGCGTTATCCTTAAAGGTGTGGGCTGCCAATCTATTTTACGTTGTCTCCCCCCTCTCCCCCCCCACAGTCCGTCACCATGGCAACGTCAGTTAATCATTGACTGTTTAGCCTATATTCTTTGAACAGTTCACAGGTAAGAAGGCTACCATCAGGTAGTCTAAAAACCTGCCCCATATTCAGAGCTGGGGGCAATTTGAGTTGAAGGACAGGTATTCGGGATGTGAACTGAAGTAACTATTCCAAATGTGAAAAACACTATTTTCAATGACTTCTCAATAAACTGAGGTGTAGAAGTTATTTCACAAGTTTTTACATTTTAGAATTTAAAATTAAAATCACTTCCTGAGTTGACTGCCTTCAATTCGATTTGTCTCCAGCCCTGATTCAGAGGTCTGTCTGTCTATTGCTCAATAGAGGGGCGGCAGGGTAGCCTAGTGGTTAGAGCGTTGGACTCATAACCGGAAGGTTGCAATTTCAAACCCCCGAGCTGACAAATCTGTCGTTCTGCCCCTTAACAGGCCGTCATTGAAAATAAGAATTTGATCTTAACTGACTTGCCTGGTTAAATAAAGGTAATAAAATAAAAAAAGAGCAGGACTGACTGACATTTTTCACAAGGATCCATTGAAGAGGGTCTCCTCTTTGTTTACCTGTGGCTGTGGCCATCATTTTCCCACAACTACAACAAGTCCTATTCAGATCCTATTTGAAGTCGAGCAGACCTGTAACTCTGTCCATTTGTATCCATTTTGTGACTAAATTCAGCAGGCCAAATGCCATTGTCTAATGTCTACAGTAAAGTTGTCAGTATTTCTGAGCTGGCCGTTATGGTGGCAACTTATTTTCTTTGACCCCTGATTTTAAGACCATGTTGAGCTAATAGGCTATTCTGTATTTGATTTGTGGCAGTCTGTGTGTTCTAATCTAGCATGTGCACCCTGTCGTCTTTAGCGTTAATTGCAGGTTTAGACCTAAGGCCCAAGGTTTTTAACGGCCTTAGGTCGATAGTCTAATCAATTACCAACACTGTGCCTCTGTGTGACCCCACACACACACACACATTTTAAATACTTTATTTGAATCCACAAATTACATTTTAGTCAAACATTCTCCATACAGGAAGGCTGCCTGCCTATGATGGGTGACACAGAGTAGTACCTTGCTTGCTGCTTTGCCTTTGTCCAATGCAGGCCTGCAAACTGAAGGCTACCTACTGTCAGCCTCTATACATGGTAGAGGCTCCAGCATTACAAGTTTTCACTGATAACCAAGGCTGTTCAGGTGTGACACAAAGGGCTGGTATTTCAGCAACTTGTGAGCAAAGGCCTGCTCCATGTATGAGTCAAAAAGAGCAACCCACTTCTGAAATGAGCACTTCCATCCGGCCTCTCCCAACATAAACAATATCTGACCCCCACCACTCTGTCCTGCCAGTCTCTGAGCCCACGACAGACAATTCATCCATTTATCCGGCCAATCCCCCACAATTCTGTGTGTGGGGCGTGTTCTGTTTTGACCCAGCCTTTGTTCAGAGTGCTGAATGCTTGTAAGCAGCTGGGCCTGTCTTCAAAACAGTTTATGAAGGAGAGAATTAGACAGAGGGAGGAATATGGACAAAGATCAATAGGGAAATGGACAGAGGGAGAGAGTGAGTAAGAGAGGGAGTGAAATCGAGATGGATAAATGTTATTTTTCCTCAGTCTGCTGTTGCTGTGTATTTGTTAATGAAGGGACACTTCCTTTGCACAGTGACCCGCTTCATCTCGGCCTAACCAATAAGAATAATTCTTAATCATACCATCTACATGGCTACATACTGTAGGACTTTTCCTGAACAGTCCCATAAAACAACACAATACAGCCAGCTGTTCACTGATGTAGGGGTTGAACTTTTGTTTGAACATGCCATTCGTGCAATGTCCTCTTTCTGCTATGCACCCCCCTCCCTCTCAGGATGTTATTCAGTGATTGTGAAAGATTCTTTGGAATGAGGTATTTAAAAATAAGTTTGTTTACTGATTACACCTACTCTACCTGCTTGTGCATGTTAATGTCCCCATTTTCATGTGGATTCTCAAACAATGTTCGCTTATTATTTGTGTGTGTGTAGGTATCTCAAGTGGTGGTATAAGAAGACTCAAATAGAGAAGAAGGCTCCTTTCATTGATATGTTCCGAGCCATTCCCCTGAGACAGATCTATGGTAGGTGTGCACACCATAATGTTCCAATGAACTAGTATCAATAGCTGTATTAATGAATATCACTAAAACTCATGAGTATTGAAACATTTGAAAACACATTTGCTGTACTGAAACACCCTCCTTTGCAGGTGCTCCTCTTGGCGGTATTGGAGGAGGTACCATCACGCGAGGCTGGCGGGGGGAGTTCTGCAGGTGGCAACTCAACCCTGGGATGTACCACTACAAAACTGTAATCGCTAACCAGGTATGCTTGGGAAAAGACTGCCTAGCACCTAGTAACACGCTGTGTAAGAAGTTAACTGTGAGAATGTCCAGTTTACACATGGACTACTAATTATCTTAGTTTTCTAAACGGGTTATGCCTTTAACAAATAATATTTTCAAATAGGCTTAAAGCCTCTTAGCTCCAGTTCTTAACTGTTGGCTAATAACAGACCTCCTTCCCAATCCACTGTGTCGACAGGACCTGTTGAGGACTCCACCTCTACCGCTCCTAGTTCATATTTAAAGTCCACTCTATTTAGTCTAGGAGTATGGTGAATATGAAGTTCACTTTGTGGCACATGCATTATACTATATATTCAGATCTCTTCCAGTCCTGTTGTCTACCCATATCCCTCCTCTCTTGTCTCCTAGTTCACGGTGTGCCTGCGTCGGGGCGGTCAGACAGTGTACCAGCAGGTGTTGTCAGTGGAGCGCCCCCCCACGCTGCAGGGCTGGAACTGGGGCTACTGCGGAGAGTACGCCTTCTACCACGCCTTGTACCCCCGGGCCTGGACAGTCTACCCCCTCCCTGGGCAGAACGTCACCCTCACCTGTAGACAGGTGTCACCCGTCATCCCCCACGACTACCAGGTAGTTGGGAATGTCCCCCAATGACATGACTTGGCATTGGGTTTCAGTCATGTCGTTTCTACTTCATCCAATGTGGCTGAAGCAGAGACAGTGCCCCCCCCCCCAAATGGCACCCTATTCCCAATGTAGTGCACTACTTTTGACTAGGGCTCTGGCCAAAAGTAGTGCACTATATAGGGTGCATGATGCCTACGCCAGCGTGTCATGCAGCCTTGTCATAAACTTACCGTTTAACCCGAGCCGATCTTTTAATCTTATCTGTATTTTTTAAAACGGCCTTGTTGGTTAGGGGCTCATTAGTAAGCATTTCACTGTAAGTTAGTATTCGGCGCATGTGACTAATACAATTTGATTTAAAGACCTAAGTTTTATGTGTCTTGGTCTCTGACTCTCCTCTCTCTGTCGTCCTCCAGGATTCCAGTCTCCCAGTGGCGGTGTTTGTGTGGGACATAGAGAACAAGAATGACTACCCGCTGGACGTCTCAATCATGCTCACCATGGTCAATGGGTCAGGTCACAAGGACGACAAGAGCGGGGGCCACTGGAACGAACCATTCCACCTGGAGAAGGCGGGGGAGTCTGTTTCTGGAGTTTTGCTTCATCACTGCACCACAGTGAACCCCTACACTCTGTGCATGGCAGCGCGAGAACAGGTAGACGTCATAAATTCACAATATGTTTTTACAGTTGTGCACTGGTAATGTTTCTGTTTACGATTTATCATTTGTTTTCATTGCTATTGACACTTTCCTTTCAATTAAAAAACACTGGCCATTTGAAGATGGCATAACCATTATCACCTTGTTAACTGTGTGAAATGTGTGTGTGTGAGAAGTCTGACAGGGAGATCAGTCACCAGACAGCGTTCAGTCCAAAGGGAACCTGTGGGATGCTGTGGGGTGACCTCATCGCTGATGGACGGCTGGACTCCCCCACTGGTCAGTGGTATCAACCGCCGATCACTGATTACATCACATTTTTTTTGTACATTATCCCCCCCCCACACACAAATCTTTTTATTGGATCCCCCCAGCTCAGTTAAAACGGCTAGCTGGAGCCGACCGAGCGTTGAACCAACGATCTGTAGTCAGCGAAATCTAGAAATTAGGCACTTTTTACTAAATGTATGCAGTTCAAATATTCTTATAGATTGTCATATAATGTAACATCCTTGGGTACAGGAAAGGAAGGGATATATTAGTAATTGTTGGACAACCCTCTGTATGGGTCGTAGGGTTTGAATGACAGCACCCACATGATTTCTTTTCCAGGTCATAGTCAAGTCTTTTATTGACACTGTTGGGTTTGGCTAAACTTTGAACATTGAGATATTAAATAAAGACAAAGAAACAAAGCCTTGACTAGAAAGAGTTTATAAAAAGCCAGAAACCTTTGGAATGTGTTTTAATGGAGGAAAGCGATGTGTTGATATAGGGAAGTCCGATTGGATATCTGTGGATCAGAAGATGAGGGGTGAGTCTTAAGGCAGTAATCAGGGTTGCTATCTGGTTACCTTATTTCCTGTGGAGCCATAAGACACTCCTCTTCCTTACAGTTTAAGTAGGATGTATCTAAACTGTGATGTCTGAATTCTTTAGCTGTCTGATTACAGCTGTACAGAACCTTTGGGAAGGATTAAACATGGCTAAAGCTTCTCTAGTGCCCGTGGGTTATTTACTCTGAAAAAGAAGAACCTAACAACGCCTTGACATTCTCTCCTTCCCCACCCCACCCCTCCGCCTCATACCCCCCCCAGGTTCCAGTCCTCCCACCCAGAAGGGAGAGAAGGTGGCAGCAGCCCTGGCAGTGGGCTGTCCAGTGCCGGCTCAGGGCCACAACGATCTGGAGTTTAGCTTGGCGTGGGACATGCCTAAAATCACATTTGGCTCCAGGGAGAGGGAACACGTCAGGTAACATTTAAAAAATAGGTAGAATTCAAATTGACAATCTGTCCTTGTTTATTATAGTGGTCAGTATCTCCAGACTGGGAGGAACAACTTAGATTTTTAATTTTCTCAATAAGCTTCATATTAAAAGGCCATTCTGATCTTGAATTTACCGCTCTCTCTTTCTATGCAATATGACTAAAAGCTGTTCCGACAGAGACCGGGTTTCAGTTCACCGACGGGGGGGAACAACTTGTTTTTCTGACATGTCTGTGAGATAAGCCTTATTGTAAATTGGACTAATGGACTCAATTTATTTCCTCATCCATTGCTTTCCCCCATTCCTCTCAATCTGTTCTACTTTCCTCTGTGTCTCAGCTCAATTTTCAACAATGTACACTGCATGCTACACCTCAAGTTAGTCAGGTCTTTAAAAAAATACAAATTAATTACCTCTTTTTTTTTCTCCCCAATTTCGTATTATCCAATTGGTAGTTAGTCTTGTCTCATCGCTGCAACTCCCGTACAGACTCGGGAGAAGGTCGAGAGCCGTGCATTCCCGAAACATGATCCAACCAACCTAGAAGCCAGCCGCACCAATGTGACGGAGGAAACACAGTACACCTGGCGACAGTGTCAGTGTGCACTGCACCCGGCCCGCCCCAGGAGTCGCTAGTGTGCGATGGGACAAGGACACCCCTGCCGGCCAAACCCTCCCCTAACCCGGACGACACTGGGCAAATTGTGCGCCGCCCCATAACTCTCCCAGACGTGGCCGGCTGTTACAGCCTGGACTCGAACTCAGAATCTCTAGTGGCACAGCCTTAGACCACTGCGACACACGGGAGAGGCTCTTGTCAATTAGGTCTGACGTGAGGAAAAGTTACTGTACACTCTGCATACTTGATGGTAAAATATGCTTTATCCTTGAGCAGTGGTTCCCAAACTTTTATAGTCCCGTATCCCTTTAAATGTTCAACCTCCAGCTGTTTAACCCCTCTAGCAACAGGGTCAGCGGACTCTCAAATGCTGTTTTTTGCCATCATTGTAAGCCTTCCACACGCACACTATACAATACATTTATTAAACATAAGAATGAGTGAGCTTTTGTCACAACCCGGCTCGTGTGAAGTGACAGCTCTTATAGGACCAGGGCAGAAATAATAAGAATAACCAATAATTTAGCTCTTTATTTAGCCATCTTACATAACTTTATTTGTTCATCGCAAATTGTGAATAACTCACCACAGCTTAATGAGAAGGGTGTGCTTGAAAGGATGCACATAACTGCAATGTTGTATTGGAGAGAGTGTCTTAAATCATTTTCCACACACAGCCTGTACCTGTATTTAGTTTTCTTGCTAGTGAGGGCCGAGAATCCACTCTCACATAGGTACGTGGTTGCCAAGGGCATCAGTGTTTTTAACAGCACGATTTTCCAAGGCAGGATACTCTGAGCGCAGCCCTATCCAGATATCTGGCAGTTGCTTATGATTTTGAAATTCAATTTTCACAGAACTGCTTGTTGCAATTTTGACGAGGCTCTCTTGTTCAGATATCAGTAAGTCGATTGTAGGCAGGGCATGAAAGGGATAACGAATCCAGTTGTTTGTCATCCATTTCAGGAAATTACATGCATAATTGCGTACCCAACTCACTCAGGTGCTTCGCTATATCACATTTTTCATTGTCCTTAAGCTTGAGTTCATTTGCACACACAAAAAAGCATACAATGAAGAAAGACCTGTGTGTTGACCTTGTTAATGCTGACAGAGAAGCGCTCCAACTTCTTAGCCTCATTTTTTTTTTTTTGTCCCGCACATTGAATATAGTTGCGGAGAGTCCCTGTAATCCTAGATTCAGATCATTCAGGTGAGAAAAAACATCACGCAGATAGGCCAGTTGTGAGAAACTCATCATCATGCAAGTGGTCAGACAAGTGAAAATGATGGTCAGTAAAAGAAACTTTAGGCTTGTCTCTTAAAAAAAAGCGTGTCAATACTTTGCCTCTTGATAACCAGCGCACTTCTGTATGTTGTAGAAGCATTACATGGTCGCTGCCCATATTGCACAGTGCAGAAAATACACGAGAGTTCAGGGGACTTGCTTTACAGTGAAAATGGTTAACTTTGTTAGTCTCCCAAATGTCTTTCAAGCTGGATGCTGCAGTGTACCCAAGTGGCGTAGGGAGCAACTGCTTGCAAGCGCATTACCACTCCACTATGTCTCCCTGTCATGGCTTTTGCACCAACACATCTTGACCACCAAGTCCATTTGATGTCACAAAGCTGTCCAGTACTTAAAACATTTCCTCATGTTGTCCTGGTTTCCAGTGGTTTGCAAAAGAGGATGTCTTCCTTAATATACCCCCCATAAATGTAATGGACATATACTAGGAGCTGTGCCAGGCCCGCCACGTCTGTTGACTCATCCAGCTGTAACGCATAGAATTCGCTGGCTTATATGCAAAGAAGTAATTGTTTAAAAACATCTCCTGCCATGTCACTGGTGTCATGAAACAGTGTTGTTTGATGGAGTCATTGTCTGTATAGTTTTTTTTTGCCTTTTTCCCCCAGCATTGTCCCAGGCATATCTGCAGCAGGAAGAATGAAGTCCTCCACAATAGTATGGAGCTTGCCTGTCTCAGCCACTCAGTAGCTCACCATATAAGTTATTCCTAGCCCCTTCTTATTAATGGTATCTGTTGCTTTTATACATGTCTTACTACTCGAAAGTCGTCTTAATTTTCGCTCAAAAAACTCTTGTGGTTTATTTTTCAAATTGGCATGTTTTTTTCCGAAATGTCTGCGCAAGAGTGAAGGTTTCATAGAGTTGTGAGATGGTACTTTTGCACATATAACAAACTGTGGCTGAGGAAAGGCACTACTCCCAATATAAGTGAACCCCAAATCAATGTAGTTGTCATATTTGCATCTCTTCGATGGTCCAACGTCCCTGTCTGTTCGGTGCTTTCCTCCGGGGTAAGGGGGCAGGTAGTAGCTCTTCGGCTGCATCAGATTCACAACTGTCAGTGTCCATGCTAGCTGGGCTAACAACAAATGTAGAATTACTGATGCTAGCATTATACAGTGCCTTGCGAAAGTATTCGGGCCCCTTGAACTTTGCGACCTTTTGCCACATTTCAGGCTTCAAACATAAAGATATAAAACTGTATTTTTTTGTGAAGAATCAACAACAAGTGGGACACAATCATGAAGTGGAACGACATTTATTGGATATTTCAAACTTTTTTAACAAATCGAAAATTGGGCATGCAAAATTATTCAGCCCCTTTACTTTCAGTGCAGCAAACTCTCTCCAGAAGTTCAGTGAGGATCTCGGAATGATCCAATGTTGACCTAAATGACTAATGATGATAAATACAATCCACCTGTGTGTAATCAAGTCTCCGTATAAATGCACCTGCACTGTGATAGTCTCAGAGGTCCGTTAAAAGCGCAGAGAGCATCATGAAGAACAAGGAACACACCAGGCAGGTCCGAGATACTGTTGTGAAGAAGTTTAAAGCCGGATTTGGATACAAAAAGATTTCCCAAGCTTTAAACATCCCAAGGAGCACTGTGCAAGCGATAATATTGAAATGGAAGGAGTATCAGACCACTGCAAATCTACCAAGACCTGGCCGTCCCTCTAAACTTTCAGCTCATACAAGGAGAAGACTGATCAGAGATGCAGCCAAGAGGCCCATGATCACTCTGGATGAACTGCAGAGATCTACAGCTGAGGTGGGAGACTCTGTCCATAGGACAACAATCAGTCGTATATTGCACAAATCTGGCCTTTATGGAAGAGTGGCAAGAAGAGAGCCATTTCTTAAAGATATCCATAAAAGGTGTTGTTTAAAGTTTGCCAAAAGCCACCTGGGAGACACACCAAACATGTAGAAGAAGGTGCTCTGGTCAGATGAAGCCAAAATTGAACTTTTTGGCAACAATGCAAAACGTTATGTTTGGCGTAAAAGCAACCCAGCTCATCACCCTGACCACACCATCCCCACTGTCAAACATGGTGGTGGCAGCATCATGGTTTGGGCCTGCTTTTCTTCAGCAGGGACAGGAAAGATGGTTAAAATTGATGGGAAGATGGATGGAGCCAAATACAGGACCATTCTGGAAGAAAACCTGATGGAGTCTGCAAAAGACCTGAGACTGGGACGGAGATTTGTCTTCCAACAAGACAATGATCCAAAACATAAAGCAAAATCTACAATGGAATGGTTCAAAAATAAACATATCCAGGTGTTAGAATGGCCAAGTCAAAGTCCAGACATGAATCCAATCGAGAATCTGTGGAAAGAACTGAAAACTGCTGTTCACAAGTGCTCTCCATCCAACCTCACTGAGCTCGAGCTGTTTTGCAAGGAGGAATGGGAAAAAATTTCTCGATGTGCAAAACTGATAGACATACCCCAAGCGACTTACAGCTGTAATCGCAGCAAAAGGTGGCGCTACAAAGTATTAACTTAAGGGGGCTGAATAATTTTGCACGCCCAATTTTTCAGTTTTTGATTTAAAAAAGTTTGAAATATCCAATAAATGTCATTCCACTTCATGATTGTGTCCCACTTGTTGTTGATTCTTCACAAAAAAATACAATTTTATATCTTTGTTTGAAGCCTGAAATGTGGCAAAAGGTCGCAAAGTTCAAGGGGGCCGAATACTTTCGCAAGGCACTGTATGTGCTCGTTAAAGCAGAACAACTTGTCGACAGGTGCAGGTGTATTACTGCTGCTAGTAGCAGTACTACCAGTAGAGCTGATGTGTCTCTATGGACGCGGGCCTTCATTTAAAAAAACAACAATTTTATACATTTTCGAGCAAACGGAATTAGCAGCAGCTACGTTTGGCTACATACGGACCGTTAGTGGAATTCCTACGAGAGAGTAACGGTTCATGTGATTGGATGTTAATTATTTGACGAGGCTACCTGTTTTTGACATTGTGGTGTTATTTCGCTGAACACTAGATGGTTAAATGGAATGTTTGAAAATGTGAAGTATTATTTTAATTAAAAATGTGAATCACATTTTTATTTGGCGTACCCCAGTTTGAAATACCTGTCCTAGAGAATGTCGTGACTCATTAATCTGATGACTCTTATTTATTTTATCAACTATGTTTAATTGTTACTTTGTTTTAAATTAATCATGTAACAATTAAACTCATTAGGAATTTGGGGAACAACGAAGTTGTTTAACGAGTTACCATCTCCCGACTTAAACTCTAAAGATCTACAGACATCTCTTACATGAATATGTCCCTTATTAAACATGAGTCTGACTTTCTGGCACCTTTTGATCCTCACCAAGGAGAGAGTCATGAGGAGGATAGATCAAACTCCGAATGACATGTGCAACACACAATCACAGGCTCCAGTTACACTGCCTCAGGTGTACACACACTCCTGTCCATTACTGTAAACCTTGTAACTGCTACTCACTGGAGCACAGCATTTTCAGTGACATGTAACCACCGGGCAGCCTGGGTAAATCAAGACTGTTACGTTCCTCCTCCCATTTCTGTTTAATATAGAATACTCAGGTAAAGATTAGATTTGTTTTATTTTATATATATATATATATATATATAATTATACTCCAAGTTATGCGTTAGTAAATACTTGGATCAATTTCTGAGATACCCAAGTGTGACATTTATTTAAAAAAGTAGTCGAAGGTGCCTCCTGAGTGGCACAGCTGTCTAAGGCACTGGATCGCAGTGTTGCGGCGTCACTACAGCCAGGCTGTGTCACAACCGGCTGTGACTGCGAGTCCCATAGGGCTGCGCACAATTGGCCCAGCGTCGTCCGGGTTTGGCCACAAGGGCCCTTACTTGGCTCATCGCTTTCTAGCGCCTGCAAGCTGACTTCGGCCGTCAGGTGAACAGTGTTTCCTCCAACACATTGGTGCGGCTGGCTTCCGGGTTAAACGAGCGGGTGTTAAGAGGGCGCATGACTCGACCATCCCCTCTCCAGAGCCTGTCGGAGTTGTAGCGATGAGACAGGATTATAATTGGATATCACAAAATTGGGGAAGAAAAAAAAAAGCAAAAGTGTTGAACCCGCAGGTACCTGTAAAAAATCTAGTATATCCAAGCCAATTTTTTTTATTTTTTTTTTTACTTAGGTCATGGAAGCTCTAGATCCCCATTCCTTATAATTGTCCTAAATGATGTGATCCCTCTCTGCATCCACTGTTTAAATCTGTTATCCTGAGTTGTAGGGGTCTTATGCAAACCAACTCAGCAGTTTGACCTCTGTCTAAATGAAGTTGCTTTACTATCCTAAACCATAACTGTATCCACTGATTTTGTATATTTCTATTACCCAAAACTGACTGTATAGGCATCTCTGTCAAAGTAGTATCGATGGCTTTCCATTTGGATTCGTATTTTGAATTGCACCAACACACCCAAGGTCTCAATTGGGCTGACACAAAATAATATTTTAGGCTTGGTAAGGCCCCCCCCCCAACTGTTTAGGTGGGATTTCTTTGGGCAGTGATTGGAACAAATACATTAACCTTGGCAGCATATACATTTTGATTTGTTTAAATTCTACTACGAAGAGCCAAAGGAAATGAATTCCACCTGTCCAGGTCATCATATTTTGATGGGAACGTATTTCATGTCATAAATTCTGGGTGTGTCTTTCAGTAGATTTATGCCAAGATATTTAATGGATGAAGACGTCCACTGGAAGTTGTTCTACCTGCTCTTCAGCTCTTGCTGTGGGGTATAATTACAGTTGAAGTCAGAATTTTACATACACCTTAGCCAAATACATTTAAACTCAGTTTTTCACAATTCCTGACAGTTAATCCTAGTGAATATTCCCTGTTTTAGGTCAGTTAGGATCACCACTTTATTTTAAGAATGTGAAATGCCAGAATAATAGTAGAGGGAATAATTTATTTCAGTTTTTATTTTTCATCACATTCCCAGTGGGTCAGAAGTTTACATACACTCAATTAGTATTTGGTATCATTGCCTTTAAATTGTTTAACTTGGGTCAAACGTTTCGGATAGCCTTCCACAAGCTTCCCACAATAAGTTGGGTGAATTTTGGCCCATTCCACCTGACAGAGCTGGTGTAACTGAGTCAGGTGGGTAGGCCTACTTGCTCACACACTTTTTCAATTCTGTCCACAAATATTCTGTAGGATTGAGGTCAGGACTTTGATGGCCACTCCAATACCTCGACTTTGTTGTCCTTAAGCCATTTTGCCTCAACTTTGGAAGTATTCTTGGTCATTGTCCATTTGGAAGACCCATTTGTGACCAAGCTTTAACTTCCTGACTGATGTCTTGATGTTGTTTTAATATATCCACATAATTTTTCTTCATGCTGCCATCTATTTTGTGAAGTGCACCAGTCCCTCTTGCAGCAAAGCACCCCCACAACATGAAGCTGCCACCCCCGTGCCTCACGGTTGGGATGGTATTCTTCGGCTTGCAAGCCTCCCCTTTTTCCTCCAAACATAATGATTGTCATTATGGACAAACAGTTCTATTTTTGTTTCATCAGAGCAGAGGACATTTCTCCAAAAAGTACCATCTTTGTCCCCATGTGCAGTTGCAAACCGTAGTCTGGCTTTTTTTATGGTGGTTTTGGAGCAGTGGCTTCTTCGTGGCTGAGCGGCCTTTCAGGTAATGTCAATATAGGACTCGTTTTACTGTGGATAAAGGTACTTCCAGCATCTTCACAAGGGCCTTGTGCTGTTATTCTGGGATTGATTAGCACTTTTCGCACCAAAGTACGTTCATCTCTAGGAGACAGAAAGCATCTCCTTCCTGAGCGGTATGGTGGCTGTGTGGTCCCATGGTTTTTATACTTGCGTACTATTGTTTGTACAGATGAACATGGTACCTTCTGGTGTTTGGCAGTTGCTCCCAAGGATGAACCAGTCTTGTGGAGGTCTTGGCTGATTTTTCTTTTGATTTTTCCGTGATGTCAAGCAAAGAGGCAGAGTTTAAAGATAGGCCTTGAAATACATCCATAGGTACACCTCCGATTGACACACTCTAATTGACATCATTTATCAGAAGCTTCTAAAGCCATGACATCATTTTCTGGAATTTTCCAAGCTGTTTAAAGGCACAGTCAACTTAGTGTATGTATGTAAACTTCTGACCCACTGGAATTGTGATACAGTGAAATAATCTCTATGAACAATTGTTGGAAAAGTTACTTGTCATGCACAAAGTAGATATCCTATCCGACTTGCCAGAACAATAGTTTGTTAACAAGACATTTGTAGAGTGGTTGAAAAACAAGTTTTAATGACTCCAACCTAAGTGTATGTAAACTTCCAACTTCAACTGTATATACTGGGTCTTGTGTACGTCAGTCTAGGTACACTTGAACCTGGGGTCTTTAAGGAATAAAAGAACATAATGACATGCATATCTTATGTTCACTACCGCTTACTGTTACTCCCTACGAAGACTACTTCTGTGTGCACTTAATCATGACAATGCGTCATCACTGTGTTATTATGGGCCTTGTAGACTACTGTATTCGCCTGCTACTTGGTAACAGCTATTTTTGAATGCGTGATCATGGAACGTTGTCTCGCATTCCTTATTTGAATGCAGTTATTTTAAGTCTGCTCTGGATAAGTAATGTAATATATTTGATGGCTGCCCATGGGTCCTGGTTAAAAGTAGTGCACTATTGTAGAGAGAATAGGGTACCATTTTGCACACAGCCAATGTCTTTTGTGTATGTGTTCTAGGAGGTACACGCGTTTCTTTGGTACCAAGGCGGATGCGGCTCCCTCTCTCAGCCACCACGCGCTGACACACTACAGACTGTGGGAGAGGAGTATCGAGGAGTGGCAGAGACCCATACTGCAGGACAGGTACCTACCTTCAAAGTATTCACACCTCTTGACTGTTTCCACATTTTGTTACAGCCTGAATTTAAAATGTATTAAATTGAGATTGTGTCACCTGCCTACATACAATACCCCATAATGTCAGTGTAATTATGTTTAGAAAATGTTTTTGAGTAGCGAATTTCAAACAGATTCAACTACAAAGACCAGAGAGGATTTCCAGTGCCTTGCAAAGAAGGGCACCTATTGGTAGATGGGTAAAAAAAAGCAGACATTGAATATCTCTTTGAGCATGAAGATGTTATTAATTACACTTTGGATGGTGTATTAATACACCCAGTGACTTCAAAGTTCAGGCGTCCTTCCAAACTCAGTTGCTGGAGAGGAAGGAAACTGCTCAGGGATTTGAACATGAGGCCGGCCAATGGTGACTTTAAAACAGTTAGTTTAATGGCTGTGATAGGAGAACTGAGGATGGACCAGAAACATTGTAGTTACTCCTCAATACTAACCTTAATGACAAGTGAATAGAAGGAAGCCTGTACAGAATACAAATATTCCAAAACATGCATTCAGTTTGCACTAAGGCACTATATTAAAACAGTAAAACATTTGGCAAAGAAATTAACTTTGTCCTGGACACAAAGCATTATGTTTGAGGCAAATCCAACACATCCCTGAGTACCGCTCTTCATATTTTCAAGCGTTGTGGTGGCTGCATCATGTTATGCTTGTCATCGGCAAGGACAATGGAGTTTTTGGGGGGCAAATGGCTCTAATCACAGGCAAAATCCTAGAGGAAAACCTGGTTGTTTGCTTTCACTGGGAGACAAATTCACCTTTCAACAGGACAATAACCTCAAACACAAGGTCAACCATAAATTGGAGTTGCTTACCAAGATGACATTGAATGTTCGAGTGGCCTAGTTACAGTTTGGACTTAAATCAGCTTGAAAATGGCTGTCTAGCAATGATTAAGAACCAACTTGATAGAGCTTGAAGAATTATAAAAATAATAATGTGCAATATTGTATAATCCAGGTGTGCAAAGCACTTAGACTTACCCAGAAAAACTCACAGCTGTAATCACAAGGTGATTCTACAATGTTTTGACTCAGGGGTGTGACAACTTATGTAAATGAGAGATTTTTATATTTCATTTGCAGTAAATTAGCAAATATTTCATCTTTTCACTTTGTTCATGTGTATATGGTGAGATTTTTTTATTTTTTTAAAATCCAATTTGAATTCCGGCTGTAACTCAAAATGTGGAATAAGTCAAGGGTGTATGAATACTTTCTGAAGGAACTGTACATTTTCTGAAGACCTTGTAATACATGTTCAATAACAAACATATAGCTTTCTTCACATGTTCAACTTGAACAATGAATGTGTGTTTTTACATGTGAAAAGTCGCAACATCTGCAATGGTAGTCAACTATCTGTCTGTGTGGTAGCTCTCTCCCTTCCTGGTACAAATCGGCTCTGTTCAACGAGCTGTACTTTGTGGTGGACGGGGGGACGGTGTGGACGGAGCTGCCTGAGGACAGCGATGTCAGTGGGGGGCTGCGGAGTGAAGACGGGGGGCTACCCGCCCAGCCTGCCATCATCAAGGAGTACGGTCGCTTTGCCTACTTAGAGGGTAAGGGGTAATAATTTAACTGATAGTAATAGTCCCCCTCCAGCTATTTTGTTAACTTTTCCTGTTGAGAAATTATATACAAAGGAATAAATACAGTATTGTGTACACACACACACACACACTCTTAAGGTGTTTGAGCGAAAGTGTTTTTTTTTTGACAACTGAAGTTCAAGCAGTTGGCACTCTGCATCCCCCTGCATGTTTGTGAATCATTGAGCCTCACAGTGGACCCGTCATAATACCCATAAAACCTAACGGTCAAACGTGGAAATGGTTCCAATCGTTTTTTTTCACCATTCATTTTATCAATTGTGGATTTTTAGAAATAGGGGCTATGTTTCCTGTAGGCTTACCCTGGCATGACATTTTTATAACAGTGTAGAACTCTCTTGGACAAGGAGACTTATCAAAATATTTATCTCTATTTACTCTGACTCTAAAAATCCTAATTAACATAAAAGTAGACAGAGTGAAAGACTACAAGTTCCTGCAGATCTCTAGCTGACACTTCTGCCATCAGCTAGCTAGCTACTGTTGTGCCTTGGGCTATGCCGGATTAAGTGATATGACATGTTATTCTATAGAAAGGATTTTATGTCATTAATATTACCTAATTGAGCTAATCATGTAAATGCAATTAACTAGAAAGTCGGGGCACTACAAAATAATATTTATAGAGCTGTTATCTTCCGAATAAACTCTTAATGACCTAGTAATATTTTACATCAATAGCAATCGTCACCTTAATTCAGTCTCATCTGAAAGTTGTAAATTCTTGGTTATCTTCACGAACCCTGGCTAACAAGTTGAATCTGCAATACAAAATTGGGTTTAATTATTTATTTACTAAATACCTAACTAATTACATATATACAGAATGAATCATACCTTGATTACAAATTATATCATAAAGGAAAACTTCCCTAGCGGACGGAACAGATATGACAGCTGGTTACACAAAAGAAAAGGGGGCTGGCTTTGAGTGAAAGAGCCGGAAGACTGAAGAACGAAGGGAGAAGCAATGTGTCTATCGTAAATACAGAATCTTACGCATTCTAAATTACCACCCATTTGGAAAAGGAAAATGCAATAAATATTTACTCAGAGCTGCGCTTCAGTAGGTTGGTGGTAGATGGAAGGCCGCGTTGCCCAACAGAGTACTTTGTCCTTTGAAGAATGTCTCAATGTCTTGTAAATTGGATACGTTGTAGTAACATTGTTGTGCGGTAGACGGCATACTCTGTCTGTTCTTTCCTAGCCCAAGTTTGCAGCTGCTGTTGCTAACTCAACGGCTAGGAGGTATCACTTCTGTAGTGAATAAGAGTTCAATGTTCCTACCATTCGCAACCAAAGCTCACTCTGTTGGCTTTGTTCTGTAGTTGACATCTGAACCATTCTGACATCAGATCGTCATCCTAATGTACCCGGAACAGTTGACATGTTAGTCCTTTTAACGTATGGACCGTCGTCCTCACATCCTCGGAACAGGAGGTTACATTTTCTTCAAGGCTTTAAATAGTGGAGGGAGAAGGGTGTGTTTTCATAGTCTACAGCCCATGTCTCTTCACAGGGGCGGGTCACTGATTGAGCGTAGCCCTAACCTTATGAAAACACATCTCATTTGGAAGCTAGAATTACATTTTAATCTTTTCACCAATAACTTTATATTCAAACATTTAAATTGAACAACATTTCTATGTGAATCCGATAACTACAATGTGCAGACTTTCCACTGTAGAGTTTGTCATCCTATCATTGATGAGAATGTCTCAGATGACAACCAAACTGACATCATATTCATTAAGTACCACCGCATATGTTCAATTGGTCTGATTACCAGAATATGGTTCATTTCCCCCCCACCTTATGATGTTCCCAGAATATCTATGTTAACCAAGGGATTTTCAAATGTCACATCAGTAGGGTAGAGAGAGGAAAAAGGGGGGAGAGGTATTTATGACTGTCATAAACCTACCCCCAGGCCAACGTCATGACACTACCTTGATCCAAAACAAAATATATATTGAAAAAAATTATATTTACTGTTCCAAAATGTAACTATTTGTTGTATTTATGCATTTGGTCTTGTCATGTACAGAATACTATCCTAGTAGCAATCAGATATTTATAATGTGCCATGAATACTAGGCTAGTATTTTGCAAATAAGTCATATAGCTAGCTAGCTAGCTAGCGAGATGGTGTTACCAACATATACTTATTTTAGCAGGTCATCTTCTCCATCAACTGGTAGTCTATTTAACCCCTTATTTCTGCCAACTACACTGAACAAAAAAATAAATGCAACATGCAACAATTTCAAAGATTTTACTGGGTTACAGTTCATATAAGGAAATAAATAAATTTGACACTAAACTATGGATTTCACATGACTGGGCATACATATGTGCATTGGTTGGGTCACAGATACCTAAATTTATTTATTTTTAAAGTAGGAGTTTTTTGCACAATTTTGAGATGTAAGCTTTTTGTGCTTATGGAACATTTCTGGGATCTTTTTTATTTCAGCTCAAACATGGGACCAAAACTACATATTGCGTTTTATACTTTTGTTCAGTATATATGAACAAGGTGAAATCTACTTCAATACATAATGTCCGAATGCACTGCTGTATTAAAGCAATTCAGAACTAACTCGTTGACATGTTCTGTTGCAGATTCAAAAACCAGATGAATTCATTGCAGAATATATTTATCATGAATGAGTAAGCCTATTTATTTGACAAGAATGCACCGAGTCACCCATCAACACCTGAACTCCAGTGATTACATTGTTATGAAGAAGTCAAAATAGATAACAATGCATACATATACCTTTTAATACATAACATGTAAACATCTGACTTTGAATTAAAGATTTTAAAAAAAATTTTTAAATCAATGCCACAAATCTGGGACATTGATGACCACTAAATTCACAATTATTATCAGAGAGTGCACAGATCTTCTGCTTTTCCACTTTAGGAATTAGACCAGCAGAAATAGAACAAAATGTTAACGGCATATTGTAATTTTGGTGGGTGAGTTACAAATGGAAAAACTGGTTGTGTAAGGTAGGTTTTATATAAAAATACTAGGTGACCAGAATGATAAACAGACACTGGACAAGGAAGCCATGCCTAAACACAGCTATATCAACACCCTTCTGGTCCGTGTTGCTGCTGTCAACTGTGAGCAGCACATTTACTACTGCATTCAGTTTGAACCCCAGAATAAGCAGGAGGACAGCATTACACCGGTGGGGAAAAAAATAAAACACTTGAAAGTGTTTCTGAGTCTAGATGTCATCAAATCAGGAGAAGAACAAGTGAAGGAAGCAGCAAAGGGGACGTGGGTTTATAAACGATATAAGATGGAGAGGTCCGACGTGTCCGAAGTTGAGGGACCATGGGGGTATAAAAGACCGTGTGAAATAGGCGGTAGCTAGAGGGATGGTTGGCCATGGAATAAACATATAAGTAATATAACATTTTAAGTAATTGTCACATATCTGGCCCATGCCCTGGGTTCTCAGCGTGGGTCCCCCAACATCATTTTGTCAGTTGCAGCATTCAAATCGAGGTCATCGTGTCTGAATCACAACATTAAAGACTGAGTGATCACATTGACCATGAACAAAAAGTATTGAGGATAGCATTTGGTTGACAACATGGTGGTTTACCCCATGTCTTACTGGGTGCGAATGATAAAAGAATATTACCTAGGCTGTTGGTCCATTTGAGTCTGTGGGGTCACTTAGACCTGCACATCAATCAGTACTGGGACCAGTGGAGGCTTGGGGTGCTTGCTCTCAAAGTGCTGCTTGAATGTCTTTGAGTCTCCAGTCTGCATCTATAAAGGTCAAGTACAAAATGGAGGAAATAATCATCTGTGGCTTAGATTGAATTCAAAGTTGACATGATAAACTCAGCAATATGATGCAACACACTACTACACATATGAAAGACTATTGCACTGGCCTGTGTGGGACAGACTACACACGGAGAGGAACCTAAAGGCACATCCAGTACCAACCAATAATACTCACCCCGATGGGCAGGTGTGGACCAGTGCTGCCTTTGCTGCAGTCTTAGTTCGCAGCTACTCTCTCCTTAGCCGCCACCATGGAATCAGTCAACT
Source organism: Oncorhynchus masou masou (assembly GCF_036934945.1). Classification (NCBI taxonomy): domain Eukaryota; kingdom Metazoa; phylum Chordata; class Actinopteri; order Salmoniformes; family Salmonidae; genus Oncorhynchus; species Oncorhynchus masou. Next base: position 17,673,622 of record NC_088234.1, on the reverse strand, counting down.
TCAACTTGAGTGGAGCATGCTTTTATACAGTATAGTATCAGTGTATAAAGTACAGTGATGACTCGAGTATGCTAATCAGTCAATCTGAGACATCTCAAAAAGCCAGACTAAAATAATACAGTTAGCTACGGTAGCTACAAGTTTAGTACTTGAAATAGGCTACCCACACCTCACCCACAGACGCAAACAAACTATCAAGAACGCCTGGCCCTGGCTTCACCATATAAGTTAGCTAGCTAGTTACAATAGCAAGCTACACTGTTGGTTTATTAAAGGTAAATGAGTTTTTAGGATTTTCTCAAGTATTTAAATGGCTAGACAAACTGCTAATGTAGTCCTCTAATGTTGCTAGATAACAGGCATTTTCAATTAAACATTCCCAAGACCGTTCACTGAATTGTTCATTGAAATAACTTCAGCCAATTTATTAATTAGTCAATATAGTTCATCCAGAGATTCTTACCTTTTTGCCTCCATTTTTAAGCAGTCTCATCCAGATAATCATGGCCCTGGTGAGTGATGTAAAGCTTAAGAGACAGGCATTTATAGATCTGTATTATTGCTAATTAGCATTTCATTTTTGGGGGATAAATGCAGTCGGATATATTGAATTGTCACCTTGTCCGAGAGACATTTTATATGTTTATCAAAACGTCAGACCAGGGTAAGCCCACATGAAACACAGCTCTTATTTGAAGTGTTTTTAAAATTCACAATGGATAAAATGAATGGTGAAAAAGTTATTGGAACCATTTCTGGGTTTGACCGCTAGGTTTTATGGGTATTATGACACATACTGTGGTAAACTATAGAGAACAGCCCAACAAACACACACACACACACACACACACACACACACACACACTTGTGCCATGTAATGTAGATAACTGCACCGCCTATTAAATTTGACTATTTTTATTTTTTTAGGCAAATTTTGTAATCATTGAGGTGCCTGGAGGGGGTCTTTTATAAATAGGTAGACTCCAAAATGACACTGTCCTCGTTAGTATAGTGGTCAGTATCCCCTGCCTATGACACGGGCCTAGGAGACTGGGGTTCAATTCCCTGACTGGGAGGAAACACTTGTCTGTTAGAAGACTCATTGTGAAGTACACTTGTCTTTACTCCTCCCTGAAGTGTGTGAGTTCAATCATTTTGAATGTTCTCTTTTCTTGTCCTAGGTCAGGAGTACAGGATGTATAACACGTACGACGTGCACTTCTACGCTTCCTTTGCACTTATCATGCTATGGCCCAAACTAGCCCTCAGCCTGCAATATGACATTGGTGAGTATAAAGCAGGGTCTGAATGTTATTGTGTGTGTGTGGTAGCTCGCTCCTGTCCTGGAGCATATGTGCTTGTGCGTGTTAACTATTTATGTATTCTTTTTCAGCTGGCAGTGTTGTTTCGTGTGACCCGACTGAAAGACTCCATCTGATGAGTGGCAGAAATTCTCCTGTTAAGGTTAAGAACGTAGTCCCTCACGACATAGGAGACCCAGGTATAGGGGAAACACACACATACTGTACCAATATTTACCAACAATTCATAAAGATATGGTTCTTTTAGCCGGATTCATATTCATAAATTGTGATCCTTCGAGACGGATTCATATAAATTATATTATCCCATACAGTGGTTGCTCCACTAAATGTTTTGTGATTATGCTGCGGTACTTAGAGGTCATTTGTGGTTTGGTACGGTACCGTGTCACCACTTCATTGCTCCAGACCAGCGCAAGGGGGACTTAAAGCACTGATTATGCTTTTGGGTCCGACTGTATTTCTAACTGAAAATGCATGGGGGACATAAACCTAAATAGAAACTGATAATTGTGCACGACTTCAGGATTACTTACTAAAACTGTTACACTAAGGTTTTTGTTATTTTATTTTGCTCTTACTGTAGTACTGTAGCCCACTCCCGACCGGTCATGTTGTACAGCGCCTGAGTGGCGCAACGGTCTAAGACACTGCATTGCTGTGCAAGCTGTGTTGCTACAGATGCTGGTTCAGTGTGACAGGGTGGACCCCTGGGTAGTACAGAGCAACACTTTAAGGGGCATTGCACTAATAATGGCGCTGACGAGGGAAACATTCCCGCTGTTCTTGCAGGTACCTCTCTCCCTCTAAAAACAAATAAAAACAGAAATAAATGTTTTGGCCTCTACAAATATTATTTTGGCCTTTATTCAGATTACAATTGCATTTTGTTTATTTGAAAACTAAATAACCTCCCAAATATCGGTATATATTATCAACTTGATTGCACAGTCGTATAGCTGGCACCTACATAAAGCTGAGTCACTCATTCATCAAAATAAATAAGTACCAACCTTCTTTCTGATAGTCTTTAATAAATAAATGTTTTGGTTATCCTGACCTGGACACCATGTACAGTATTATAATAGCCCATTATGGGCTGTTTGCAGGACAATATACCTTTACCAACACCTCTCTGTATTTTCATACTTTGTGGATGGGGCTTCCCCAGTGGCACAGCTGTCTAAGTCACCGTATCGCAATGCAAAATGCGTTGATCAACGCAAAATGCGTTGATACCTGTGCCGGCCTCCACAGGGAGACTCATGAAGCGGCTTTTGGGTTTTAATTTAGAATCCTCTATGTAATTATTGGCGGAGAGTCACGTCATATTTTTTTGATATGTCGCCTACAGTATGAGTCTCACTAGTGTTGAGTAATGCGCTGTTAAGTGGTGTAGGTCTTATTTAAAGCGCATATTGAAGTTTGAAGCAATAGGATTTGAAGCATTAGCCTACAACTATTTTAGCACCGTTTTGTACTGCTCTGAGACAAGCATGGGGACAGGTCTTGATAAATCAATGAGATTTTCATTTTGACTCAGTCTCTGTTTGGGTATTGGTTAAACTAAAATTATGGTGTAGAAATGTTATCCTCTTAACTAGGCAAGTCAGTTAAGAACACATTCTTATTTACAAGCATAGCCAACTTCTTCCTCCCAGTTGAGAAATTGAACCCCGGTCTCCCGTGTGTCCGCGCACAACACAGGGATTCTTTAGCTAAATAGCCCAGTACTGTGTAGCCTACTCCTGACCGTCACGTTGTACAGCGCCATATTTTCTGTTCCATCCTAACGGAAACCGAGAGTTTTTAATTTTTCTTGGAATATGAACACCATAATATTAATCAAATGAATCCCAAACTCTCTAAAAGTAATTGGAAAGGTAGATACACATTTGTGAAATTGTGGTTACAATAAAGAATGTAAATAAGATACTGTTTTTATTTACAGTAGTGACGGACAGCTGGGGACATTTTGAAAACAGGTTTTCAAACACTTGTAGCCTGGTTATCAGACCAATCGACTCTTTATAGCCTGGCTACTGTAGGTGTGAACATCCCCCTACCTGTAATGTATTCGACGCTTAAGTACGCTGAAGTGTTACATTTCTAACTCAAAACAGTGGTATAGTATTTCTTTATGCTTTTGTTAATAAAATAAATAAAAAAATACCTAAAAAATGCAGATGGTTATTTAAACTACATTTTAGATGTACTTCCACCCTGCTCCACAACCACGGATAAAACCTTGCTGAGGTGATCATTGTAGTATCCTCTTTCTTTAGCCCAAATATAGCAAAACACAGTTTAGCCTTTTGTTAATCACCCTGTCATCTCAGATTTTGAAATTATGCTTTACAGCCAAGGGAAGACAAGCATTTGTGTAAGTTTATCGATAGCCTAGCATAGCATTATGTACAGCTAGCAGCAGACAACTTGGTCACAAAAATCAATCAAATTAAATCGTTTACTTTTGATTAGCTTCGGATGTTTTCACTCGAGACTCCCAGTTAGACAGCAAATGTTCATTTTGTTCCATAAAGATTATTTTTATAGCCGAAATACCTCCGTTTGTTCTTCACGTTTGGTTGAGAAATCCACCGGAAACTGCGGTCTATTATTAGATCCATAATATCGACAAACATGGCAAATGTTTTTTTATAATCAGTCCTCAAGGTGTTTTTCAAATATCTATTCAATAATATATCAACTGGGACAATTGGCTTTTCAGTAGGAGCGAGAGGAAAAATTACTACCTTTTGTGTTTTTTACGCAAGAATCACTCTGAGCCCTCAGCTGGCCACTTACGCAATGTAGTCGTTTACGCTCATTCTTCAACATAAAGGTGTTAAACTATGTCAAAATGCTGTAGACGCCTTAGGGAATACGTAGAAAAAGGAATCTAGTTGATATCCCTTTCAATGGCCAGTAGGGGTGCATAGGAACACAACGGTTTCAAAATAAGAGGCCCTTGGATTTTCCTCAGGGTTTCGCCTGAAATATCAGTTATGTTATATTCAATATACTATTTTGACAGTTTTGGAAACTTTAGAGTTTTCCCGTATCCGGGAGCGTAATCATAGCCTCAAGCTCATTAGCATAACGTAACGTTAACTATTCATGAAAATCGCAAATGAAATGAAAGAAATATATTCACTCACAAGCTTAGCCTTTTGTTAACAACACTGTCATCTCAGATTTTCAAAATATGCTTTTCAACCATAGCTACACAAGCATTTGTGTAAGAGTATTGATAGCTAGCATAGCATTAGCCTAGCATTCAGCAGGCAACATTTTCTCAAAAACAAGAAAAGCATTCAAATAAAATAATTTATCTTTGAAGAACTTTGGATGTTTTCAATGAGGAGACTCTCAGTTAGATAGCAAATGTTCAGTTTTTCCAAAAAGATTATTTGTGTAGGAGAAATCGCTCCGTTTTGTTCATCACGTTTGGCTAAGAAAAAACCCAGACAATTCAGTCATTACAACGCCAAACTTTTTTCCAAATTAACTCCGTAATATCGACAGAAACATGGCAAACGTTGTTTAGAATCAATCCTCAAGGTGTTTTCCACATATCTATTCGATGATAAATCATTCGTGGCAGTTGTCTTTCTCCTCTGAACCGAATTGAAAAGTGGACGCAGCTGGAGATTGCGCAATAATTTCGACGGAGGACACCAAGCGGACACCTGGTAAATGTAGTCTCTTATGGTCAATCTTCCAATGATATGCCTACAAATACGTCACAATGCTGCAGACACCTTGGGGAAACGACAGAAAGTGTAGTCTCATTCCTGGCGCATTCACAGCCATATAAAGAGACATTGGAACACAGCACCTTCAGAATTTGGGCTATTTCCTGTTTGAAATTTCATCTTGGTTTTGCCTGTAGCATAAGTTCTGTGGCACTCACAGGTAATATCTTTGCAGTTTTGGAAACGTCAGTGTTTTTCTTTCCAAAGCTGTCAATTATATGCATAGTCGAGCATCTTTTCGTGACAAAAATTAAAAGAGCGCCCCCTATACCGAAGAAGTTAAAGGGCGTGCGTGTGTGCTGATCCAAAACATAAATGCAACATACAACAATTTCAAAGTTTTTACGGAGTTAAAGGAAATAAGTCAAATTTTAAAAATAAATTCATTGGGCCCTACTCTATGGATTTCACATGACTGGGAATACAGATCTGCATCTGTTGGTCACAGATGCCTTTTTAAAAAATGTTGTTGCGTAGATCAGAACCTTAAAGTATCTGGTGTGACCACCATTTGCCTCATGCAGTGCTTCACGTCTCCTTCTGAGTCGATCAGGCTGATTATGGGCTATGGAATGTTGTCCCTCTTCAATGACTGCGAAGTTGCTGGATATTGGCGGGAACTGCAACACGCTGTCGTACACGTCAATCCAGAGCATCCCACACATGCTCAATGGGTGATTTGTCTGAGTTTGCAGGCCATGGAAGAACGGGGACAATTTCAGCTTTCATGCTGAAACATTATGGCGAAGGATGAATGGCACGACAATGGGCCTCAGGATCTCGCCACTGTATATCTGTGCATTCATCGATAAAATGCAATTGTGTTTGTTGTCCATAGCTTATGCCTGCCCATACCATAACCCCACCACCACCATGGGGCACTCTGTTCACAACTTTGACATCATTAAAGCGCTCGCCCACACATGGACAATGCACGTGGTCTGCGGTTGTGAGGCTGGTTGGATGTAGTGCCAAATTCTTTAAAACAATGGAGGCAGCATATGGTAGAGAAATTAACATTCAATTGGGAACAGCTCAAAACATGAGACATCTGTGTCTTTGTGTTGTGACAAAACTGCACATTTTAGAGTGGCCTTTTATTTTCACCATCACGAGGTGCACCGGTGTAATGATCATGCTGTTTAATCATCTTCTTGGTATGCCACACCTGTCAGGTAGATGGATTATCTTGGCAAAGGAGCTCACTAACAAGGTTGTAATTAAATTTGTTTGCAAAACATGAGAGAAATAAGCTTTTTGCGCGTATGGAAATTTCTGGGATCTTTTATTTCAGCTCATGAAACACGGGACAAACACTTTACATGTTGAATTTGTTTGTTCAATTAGACATTGGGTTTAATACTGGCACTGAATTCAGATATGCAACTTGGATTTTGAGACGTACATTGAGTTATGACCACAGTGAGTTATGAGTTCAGATTTCATGGTATTTAAGAATTGGACCCTTTCGGCTTTTGTGATTTGTGTCTTAGTGAATCTGCATTCTCTTACGTTAAATAACATGTCTGCCTTCTGTACAGAGGTAGCCATCAGATAAGAATGAGCGCATCAGTTGTATTCTCGAGGGAGATTTATGAATCTTGTGTATTATCTAACCGTTATTTTATATTTATCTAATATTGTTTTTCTTTCTCACTTATTGTATATGTATGTGAAGCACTTTGAACTGCATGAATGAATTTGTGTCAAATCGCCAGTTGGCAACCCATCAATTATGGGATAATTGACACATAAACAAACATTACAATAATTCACTGTGATAATTTTTATTCCTGTGTTCTGTGCAGTGAGCATCGCATAGAGTATTAAAAATCAATACATAATAGTAAATAAGGTTATTCAAACAATTATTTTGTCATATCTGCTATATAAATAAAGTTTGATTTGACCTAGATGACGAGCCGTGGCAGCGCGTCAACGCCTACCTAATCCACGACACGGCTGACTGGAAGGACCTGAACCTGAAGTTTGTCCTGCAGGTCTACAGAGACTTCCACCTGACCCAGGACACACAGTACCTCCAGGACATGTGGCCCATCTGCCAGGTAGGAAGGAGTCTCACAGGATGAGTACTGATAGGATCAGTTACAATAATAAGGATTGTATTATTTAATCAATGTTATTATATCCCCTTCAGGCCGTGATGGAGTCAGAGATGAAGTTTGATACGGATGGAGACGGTCTGATAGAGAACTCCGGCTACGCCGACCAGACCTACGACGGATGGACCGCAACAGGACCTAGGTGAGAGCTGAGGAAAAGGGAGGGAGCTGGTAAATGGCGTGACATAACTTGTAACAAGACTCATTGAAGTAGAGGTTCCCACTGATGGCGAACAGGAAAAGACTAAGTCCGTTGACGGAGTTGTATTTTTAGCTGCTTTCCTGACCCACCCCAGGGAGGTGAGACTGTGTTCCAAGGTCACATCAAAGAATTCAACTTCCTGTTTTCGACCAGGAATTATACTGCATGCGTGTTTTAATGTATGAGGCGAGGTCACACTTTGTAATTTAAAGATTTACATGTGTTACTTTTTTAGTGTTCGTTTATAGGAATTATAATCTGCTCTCTCACTCTCTCAGTGCGTACTGTGGGGGTCTGTGGCTGGCCTCTGTGTGTGTGATGTGTAAAATGGCCAGGCTGGTGAACAATGAGGCTGCCTTCCAGCGCTTCAGAGACATACTAGACCGGGGGAGCGACGCCTTCGACAAGCTGCTGTGGAATGGTCAGTACCTTATTTCTGCCTGTAGGGGGCGCACGTTCAGTAATGAATAGGGAGTAATGCTGCAATTGTTTTGTTACA
>NC_088234.1:17005718-17020718 GCF_036934945.1 Oncorhynchus masou masou | reverse complement strand
AGATTGCTCCACTTTCGTTGTTTTGGATAGCGGAAGGATAATTCACCCCAAATAAAGCATTTAGGTCTGTCTGTCTGTGTGTGTGTGTGTGTGTGTGTGTGTGTGTGTGTGTGTGTGTGTGTGTGTGTGTGTGTGTGTGTGTGTGTGTGTGTGTGTGTGTGTGTGTGTGTGTGTGTGTGGGTGCTGGCCCCTGCTTGAACTGACAGGTCAGCTGTTCATTTACATAATACGCATCCTCATCACCAAATTAGTTTACGCTTCAGGTCCCTCTTCTCCGAAACACATTTGAATCACTTTCACACACATGCTGCCAAGTACAGTCAGTTACCACGATGCTGTCGCGCTGCCAAGTACAGTCAGTTACCACGATGCTGTCGCGCTACCAAGCACAGTCAGTTACCACGATGCTGTCGCGCTACCAAGCACAGTCAGTTACCACGATGCTGTCGCGCTACCAAGCACAGTCAGTTACCACGATGCTGTCGCGCAACCAAGCACAGTCAGTTACCACGATGCTGTCGCGCAACCAAGCACAGTCAGTTACCACGATGCTGTCGCGCTACCAAGCACAGTCAGTTACCACGATGCTGTCGCGCTACCAAGCACAGTCAGTTACCACGATGCTGTCGCGCTACCAAGCACAGTCAGTTACCACGATGCTGTCGCACTACCAAGCACAGTCAGTTACCACGATGCTGCCGCGCAACCAAGCACAGTCAGTTACCACGATTCTGTCGCGCTACCAAGCACAGTCAGTTACCACGATGCTATAGGACTGCCAAGCACAGTCCGTTACCATGATGCTATAGCACTGCCAAGCACAGTCAGTTACCATGATGCTGTCACACTGCCAAGCACAGTCAGTTACCACAATGCTGTCACACTGCCAAGCATAGTCAGTTATTACGATGCTGTCACACTGCCAAGCACAGTCAGTTACCATGATGCTGTCACACTGCCAAGCACAGTCAGTTACCATGATGCTGTCACACTGCCAAGCACAGTCAGTTACCATGATGCTGTCACACTGCCAAGCACAGTCAGTTACCACAATGCTGTCACACTGCCAAGCACAGTCAGTTACCACAATGCTGTCACACTGCCAAGCACAGTCAGTTACCACAATGCTGTCACACTGCCAAGCACAGTCAGTTACCACAATGCTGTCACACTGCCAAGCACAGTCAGTTATTACGATGCTGTCGCAATACCAAGTCACCACGATCCTGTCACACTGCCAAGCACAGTCCGTTACCATGATGCTGTCATATTGCCAAGCACAGTCAGTTATCACAATGCTGTCGCACTTCCAAGCACAGTCAGTTTCCAAGATGCTGTCATATTGCCAAGCACAGTCAGTTACCACAATGCTGTCGCACTTCCAAGCACAGTCAGTTATCACGATGCTGTTGTGCCAACCTGCGTCTAATTCAGCAAGATAATTGTAAACAGTATTCTGTTATAAAACCACATTATCAAGCTCTTCACATTGCCCTCTCTCCGCACGCGCACACGCACACGCACGCGCACACACACACACACACACACACAGCCTAACCCTGCCTTTAAGCACAACAGCACTTACCAGTGATCGCAGGGCCAAAAACAACACCAGGTGTCTGTTGTGTGTGTGTGTGTGTGTGTGTGTGTGTGTGTGTGTGTGTGTGTGTGTGTGTGTGTGTCTGTGTCTGTGTCTGTGTCTGTGTCTGTGTCTGTGTCTGTGTCTGTGTGTGTGTGTGTGTGTGTGTGTGTGTGTGTGTGTGTGTGTGTGTGTGTGTGTGTGTGTGTGTGTGTGTGTGTGTGTGTGTGTGTGGAGAGAGGGCAATGTGAAGAGCTTGATAATATGGTTTTATAACAGAATACTGTGTGTGGTTGAGATACGTCTGACGTGGTTGATACATTGGACCACAGCCTGGGCAGCTAGAGCTTGGTGTCTCTTAGCCAAGAACACTGGGTTTAGGATGAAAGAGCTTGGTGTCTCTTAGCCCAGAACACTGGGTTTAGGATGAAAGAGCTTGGTGTCTCTTAGCCCAGAACACTGGGTTTAGGATGAAAGAGCTTGGTGTCTCTTAGCCCAGAACACTGGGTTTAGGATGAAAGAGCTTGGTGTCTCTTAGCCCAGAACACTGGGTTTAGGATGAAAGAGCTTGGTGTCTCTTAGCCCAGAACACTGGGTTTAGGATGAAAGAGCTTGGTGTCTCTTAGCCCAGAACACTGGGTTTAGGATGAAAGAGCTTGGTGTCTCTTAGCCCAGAACACTGGGTTTAGGATGAAAGAGCTTGGTGTCTCTTAGCCCAGAACACTGGGTTTAGGATGAAAGAGCTTGGTGTCTCTTAGCCCAGAACACTGGGTTTAGGATGAAAGAGCTTGGTGTCTCTTAGCCCAGAACACTGGGTTTAGGATGAAAGAGCTTGGTGTCTCTTAGCCCAGAACACTGGGTTTAGGATGAAAGAGCTTGGTGTCTCTTAGCCCAGAACACTGTGTTTAGGATGAAAGAGCTTGGTGTCTCTTAGCCAAGAAAACTGTGTTTAGGATGAAAGAGCTTGGTGTCTCTCAGCCAAGAACACTGTGTTTAGGATGAAAGAGCTTGGTGTCTCTTAGCCCAGAACATTGTGTTTAGGATGAAAGAGCTTGGTGTCTCTCAGCCCAGAACACTGGGTTTAGGATGAAAGAGCTTGGTGTCTCTCAGCCCAGAACACTGGGTTTAGGATGAAAGAGCTTGGTGTCTCTCAGCCCAGAACACTGTGTTTAGGATGAAAGAGCTTGGTGTCTCTTAGCCAAGAACACTGGGTTTAGGATGAAAGAGCAGCAGCAAGCAAAGCAACGTGAGGTTAGTTTAATAACTCCAATCTGTATGGTATCATCATAGAAATTAAGTGATACACAAACACGCACACACACACACACGCACACGCACACAAACACACAGCGATCTTCATGATTTCTACATAGTGATTAATATTATTGTGACTAATACTATATATATATATATATATATATTCGTTATTTAGGGGCTTCATAGCAAAGTTTTTAGAGTTTTTTAAAACAAGTACATTTTTTCATTTCACTTCACCAATTTGGACTATTTTGTGTATGTCCATGACATGAAATCCTAATAGAAATCCATTTAAATTATAGGTTTTAATGCAACAAAATAGGAAAAACGCCAAGGGGGATGAATACTTTTACAAGTCACTATATATATATATATATACTCATACCATTAATATGATGTTTGTTGTGGTTGCAATTTTACCATAACTTCTAATGTCTAATATGGAAACAGAAGGCTGGATCAATATGTTACCTAAACCACACATTGAAACTACATTTGAATGATTGAATGCAATGTAAAGAAAACTCTGTCAAGTCCAGATGCAACTATTTTCAAAGTAAGCATCTCCCATGTATCATATTGACAGAGACTCCTTATTAAACCAGCTCTAAGGATATAAGAACATAATTACTTGAATAAGAAACAAATAACACCAGTTGATCCAAAGACACACACAGCACACACACACACACATGCCACAAAGGTCAGGGGTAAAGGTCATAGGTCAAACTGGTGATGATGATGATGGTGAAGGGGGTCATTTCCTTGGTACTTATTTCCGGTGAGAGTCAGCGATGTACAGCTCCCACTTGTCTGAAGTTATTTTCCTCTGTAGGATGTACACCATTTATTGAACTGTAACACCTCATAGACATGTGCGTGTAGCCTGATCCTGGATCTGTTTGTGCTGTCTTGCGTGACAATGAGTGCCAAGGCTATGACAAAACAGTAAAAACTGATCTGGGCTCAGGCTAGTGCCTGTGAGTCTGCCAGTGGGGTTGGTTGAATTATTAATTGTGATGTAACAATAAATGTGCTGTTCCCACAAGTTCTCCTAATTCTAAAAATGCCAGAGCAGATGGCACATAGCCTCTGACAAAGATGTGGTGTTCAAGAAGAAGGAAAGGAGAGAGACAGAGATGGTGATGATGAGAGGGGTGAGGAAATTAGAATAGAGGGGGGGGACAGAGAGAGCGAACCGGGAGAGAAACAAATAAAAAGGAGAAAAGGAGAGAGAAGAGAAATGGGGATGGTGATGGAGAGAGGGGGGGAAGCAAAAAGAGAGGGGGGAGCAGAGCGAGAGAGGGAGGGCTGCAGGCAGGCAGACAGTAGTAAATGTGATCTCTCGCTGCTGCCACGAAGAGCTTTAAAAGACGGTAATCAGATTCCACACGCCACTCGAGCTTCCTCTAACTTTAGTGGCTCGCCGGGCGCTAAATACTCTGATCCTCTAACTTCTCCTGTACACCAGCCAGGAGGAGGAGGTGGAGGTCCTCTAACTTCTCCTGTACACCACCCAGGAGGAGGAGGTGGAGGTCCTCTAACTTCTCCTGTACACCAGCCAGGAGGAGGAGGTGGAGGTCCTCTAACTTCTCCTGTACACCAGCCAGGAGGAGGAGGTGGAGGTCCTCTTTCTCCTGTACACAAGCCAGGAGGAGGAGGTGGAGGTCCTCTTTCTCCTGTACACAAGCCAGGAGGAGGAGGTGGAGGTCCTCTAACTTCTCCTGTACACCACCAGGAGGAGGAGGTGGAGGTCCTCTTTCTCCTCTACACCAGCCAGGAGGAGGAGGTGGAGGTCCTCTTTCTCCTCTACACCAACCAGGAGGAGGAGGTGGAGGTCCTCTTTCTCCTCTACACCAGCCAGGAGGAGGAGGTGGAGGTCCTCTAACTTCTCCTGTACACCAGCCAGGAGGAGGGGGTGGAGGTCCTCTTTCTCCTCTACACCAGCCAGGAGGAGGAGGTGGAGGTCCTCTAACTTCTCCTGTACACCAGCCAGGAGGAGGGGGTGGAGGTCCTCTTTCTCCTCTACACCAGCCAGGAGGAGGAGGTGGAGGTCCTCTAACTTCTCCTGTACACCAGCCAGGAGGAGGAGGTGGAGGTCCTCTTTCTCCTCTACACCAACCAGGACGAGGTGTAGGTTCTCTTTCTCCTCTACACCAACCAGGAGGAGGAGGTGGAGGTCCTCTTTCTCCTCTATACCAACCAGGACGAGGAGGTGTAGGTTCTCTTTCTCCTCTACACCAACCAGGAGGTGGAGGTCCTCTTTCTCCTCTACACCAACCAGGACGAGGAGGTGTAGGTTCTCTTTCTCCTCTACACCAACCAGGAGGAGGAGGTGGAGGTCCTCTTTCTCCTCTACACCAACCAGGACGAGGAGGTGGAGGTCCTCTTTCTCCTCTACACCAACCAGGAGGAGGAGGTGGAGGTCCTCTTTCTCCTCTACACCAACCAGGAGGAGGAGCTGGAGGTCCTCTTTCTCCTCTACACCAACCAGGAGGAGGAGGTGTAGGTTCTCCTTCTCCTCTACACCAACCAGGAGGAGGTGTAGGTCCTCTTTCTCCTCTACACCAACCAGGAGGAGGTGTAGGTTCTCTTTCTCCTCTACACCAACCAGGAGGAGGTGTAGGTCCTCTTTCTCCTCTACACCAACCAGGACGAGGAGGTGTAGGTTCTCTTTCTCCTCTACACCAACCAGGAGGAGGAGCTGGAGGTCCTCTTTCGCCTCTACACAAACCAGGAGGAGGAGGTGTAGGCGGAAGGGGTGCAGGTTTTATAGAAAGAGCAGAGATTTCATCTTCTTCACAAAATGTATCCACAGAATTTATATATTTTCCCCCACAAAACAATGTTACAAACAGCGTTACAGATAGGTTACAGAGACCCTCCGTCTAAGGAGAGACTAATTAATCCTCCAGACACCCTAGGGGAGAGTCGCTCTGCACCACTCTCTCTCTCACACTTACACAATGCTCCCCACCGAGCCAGGTCAGTTGGAAGAGAATCATTTATTACGTTAACGGTATGACTGACCCCCACCAGTCAGTCATGCCCCTCAAGGGGAACGACCTTTACACCATCATTTTATCAATGTTTTATCTGTTTTTATTCATCAGTATTTTTAAACACTGAAGTTGAATCTGTTTTCATCGCAAATTATCTACTCCGTTTGAGCATTGTTTGTTGTGTTGACAAACATTTTAAAAATCATGTTTTTGGCTGCTGCTGCTAGTAAAGATTTGTTTGAATAAGAAAAGAGTTGTTTGAAACATCCTACTGTATTTTATTATGCAGTGAAAGGTCTACTTGTCTATTATGACACCTGTGTACACACCTGTGGATATCCAATGGGGCTTTCCACAGAATTGGTCCTGATACTGGACACTATAACTGGGCGGCCAATCCAGTTTGTTCTTGTAGGCCTGTGTCAGCTAGAGTTCTCATCAGCCTGAACCCGACGGTGTCGGGCGGCCCGGCCCGGTCTTATGTATGTCTGTTATAAAAAAATATTGTTCTCCGTTTATGACACAAATGTCAACCGTACTAGTTGTTCAGGCTCTGATCTTGTCCCATCCTGATTACTGTCTGGTAATAAGGTCAGGTGCAGCAAAGAAAGACCTAGCAAACGCCTAGCAACGCCTTGCCCTGAACGCCTTGCCCTGAACGCCTTGCCCTGAACGCCTTGCCCTGAACGCCTTGCCCTGAACGCCTTGCCCTGAACGCCTTGCCCTGAACGCCTTGCCCTGAACGCCTTGCCCTGAACGCCTTGCCCTGAACGCCTTGCCCTGAACTCCTTGCCCTGAACTCCTTGCCCTGAACTCCTTGCCCTGAACTCCTTGCCCTGAACGCCTTGCCCTGAACGCCTTGCCCTGAACGCCTTGCCCTGAACTCCTTGCCCTGAACTCCTTGCCCTGAACGCCTTGCCCCGAACGCCTTGCCCCGAACGCCTTGCCCCGAACGCCTTGTCCCGAACGCCTTGCCCCGAACGCCTTGCCCTGAACGCCTTGCCCTGAACTGCACACACAGAACTAACATCAACAACATGCATGTCAGTGTTTCCTGGTTGAGGGTTGACGAGAGATTAACTGCCTCTCTTCCAGTTTTTATGAGAACTATTACTCTGATGAAAATTCCAGATTGTCTGCATAATCAAATAACATTCAGACACCCATACACAACCCACAAGGCATGACATACCAGGGGTCTCTTCACAGTCCCCAAGTCCAAAATGAATTCACGGCAACTCACAGCATTATTCAGAGTGCCCGGTGGATTTATGGGTTGTCTTACTGGCTTAAGAAAGAAAGAAAACGGTGTGTGTCTGTGCACCTTTTAGCCTACTATGGAAGGCTCTCTCTCAGCCACAGCAGCTGGTGACACACCAGGTTTCCAATCTTGGCTGGGCCAGAGAAACTTGATTGAAATGTTTCCATTTTTGATACGAATAGGCTGGAGTGCACTTCAGGAGATTGATGATCCACAAGACCATGACAGGCAGCGCATCTCAGGAAAGAAGAAGACCATATTTTAATGGCATCTGTTAACACTGCTAATGCGCCTTGCTGTACCTTGTAAACTATCAAAAGCAGACCCATAACTGATTAAAATGTTTTTCTAATCAAACATACATTTAAAACACTGGGCTTTTGAGTGATTATTCAAATAGGAGTTTGGCGGAAAATATAATTATTTATTTATTGCTTCGTTATTCAAGGTGTAACGTCTGCGTCCATCTAACACCCTCAAACACGTAGATCTCCTGAACGCAGCTCACTTTCCAGCCCACACTCTCAAACACCTCGATCCCCTGAACGCAGCTCACTCTCCAGATCTCAATCACCTGAATTCTAATCACCTGTTCACACACCTGTATGTCATTATCACACACTATTCAGTTCAGTTCTTTGCACCCCATCACTGTGAGGTATTGTTTGTTTTGGGACATGTCTTTCAGAGTGCTGGGTTTTGCCCGGTGATTTACGCCTCCTGTGTATGATAGTTTTTGCCTGACTCACTAACGATGCCTTTTGCTTATTCCCTGCCTGTACTTTAGCCCATCGGATTTCCTGTTCTCTACCTATTGCCTGATCTTCCGGACGACGTTACTAGTCTTCTCCCTGCCTGTACTGTTGCCCTTTTGGACCCCCTGTGTATGACCTTCTGCCTGCCCCTGGACCCAACTACCTGCTCCTCCTGTGTATGACCTTCTGCCTGCCCCTGGACCCAGCTACCTGCCTCTTCCTGTGTATGACCTTCTGCCTGCCCCTGGACCCAGCTACCTGCCTCTTCCTGTGTATGACCTTCTGCCTGCCCCTGGACCCAGCTACCTGCCTCTTCCTGTGTATGACCTTCTGCCTGCCCCTGGACCCAGCTACCTGCCTCTTCCTGTGTATGACCTTCTGCCTGCCCCTGGACCCAGCTACCTGCCTCTTCCTGTGTATGACCTTCTGCCTGCCCCTGGACCCAGCTACCTGCCTCTTCCTGTGTATGACCTTCTGCCTGCCCCTGGACCCAGCTACCTGCCTCTTCCTGTGTATGACCTTCTGCCTGCCCCTGGACCCAGCTACCTGCCTCTTCCTGTGTATGACCTTCTGCCTGCCCCTGGACCCAGCTACCTGCCTCTTCCTGTGTATGACCTTCTGCCTGCCCCTGGACCCAGCTACCTGCCTCCTCCTGTGGTCCTTTACAATAAACACCTGCTGCGCCCTTCGCATGAAACCAGCACACTGTCACCCCTCGTGTTCATTACACAAGGCTCCATTTGTTATTTCATTTCAAATTATTTAAAGACATGAATGACTCATGCTGGGTAATGACATGAATGAATGATTGATTGATTATGTAGGAAGAGTTACGCTAAGACATGACGCTTTCTCACAGCTCAATGGAGGATAGATTATTTAAGGCTGCTATGTGAGTTGAGCAAAATAATACATTTGATTTAGGCTACATTATCGCATGCTAAATGTTTCTGAAAAGTGATAGATGAGCAAACAAATAAATGAGCTACCACCTCCACTCGCCCAGTGAGAGATCAATGAACCAAATATACAGAAAGAGATTTAGTGAAACGAAATCACATTGACTGATTATCAGAGAAGTCACATGCTTTTGTTAGGCAGTAGAACAGACTACTGCGGAGAAGTACATAACATGCTAGCAAAATGTTCTGTTTATTAATATATGCTCAAACTAGAGTGAAGATGAGCACTCACCTCAATTTAGCAAACATTTTCCCAGCCTAGTTGTTACCAAATATCCAAACAAAAATCGGACATTGATTATCAAGACGAGAGAGTGTACATGCCTTAAATTGCATTAGGCTCCTTTATTCCAACATGTGCTTCATTAGGTTGATCATAACTAAGGTCACATTTACTCTCTCTGCGCTTTTTCTAGGCCCAACGGATGTTTCTTTGTCCCCTCACTCCGTTGCTGCCCGCCTCCACCACATTGTTCTCAACACAAGTTAAAAGTTCAAATCAACAAGCTAAAATCAATATACTGGTAGGTAGAAATCTGGATTTATTTCGGGTTCGGGCACATTTCATTTCTGTGATGTCAGACTAAGCCTGAGTAATGGCTTCAGCTCACAGGACTTGGGTCAGACTGGGCTCAAAATGTCAGGCCCGATGAGAATTTTAGAGTGAGCCCAGATGGCATATTGCCACTGGTGCTGTTCCGTTACATCATCATTGTGCGCTGGGCTAAAGCCTGCCAAATGCATCCCAGTCTAAACAGTTTGCACATATATTATGACAAAATAATACAGTTGAAGTCGGAAGTGGTCATACATACACCTTGGCCAAATACATTTAAACTCAATATTCACAATTCCTGACATTTAATCCTATAAAAAATTCCCTGTCTTAGGTCAGTTAGGATCACCATATTTTTTAAAGAATGTGAAATGTCAGAATAATAGTAGAGAGAATCACTTATTTCAGCTTTTATTTCTTTCATCACATTCCCAGTGGATCAGAAGTTTACATACATTCAATTAGTATTTGGTAGCATTGCCTTTAAATTGCTTAACTTGGGTCGAATGTTTCAGGTAGCCTTCCACAAGGTTCCCACAATAAGTTGGGTGAATTTTGGCCCATTCAACCTGACAGAGCTGGTGTAACTAAGTAAGGTTTATACGCCTCCTTGCTCGCACATGCTTTTTCAGTTCTGCCCACAATTTTTCTATAGGATTGAGGTCAGGGCTTTGTGATGGCCACTCCAATACCTTGACTTTGTTGCCCTTAAGCCATTTTGACACAACTTTGGAAGTATGCTTGGGGTCATCGTCCATTTGGAAGACCCATTTGCGACCAAGCTTTAACTTCCTGACAGATGTCTTGAGATGTTGCGTCAATATATCCACATAATTTTCCTTTCCTCATGATGCCATCTATTTTGTGAAGTGCACCAGTCCCCCCTGCAACAAAGCACCACCACAACATGATGCTGCCACCCCCGTACTTCATGGTTGGGATGGTGTTCCTCGGCTTGCAAGCCTCCCACGTTTTCCTCCAAACATAATGATGGTCATTATGGCCAGTTCTATTTTTGTTTCATCAGACCAGAGGACATTTCTCCAAAAAGTACAATCTTTGTCCCCATGTGCAGTTGCAAACCATAGTCTGGCTTTTTTATGGCAGTTTTGGAACAGTGGAATGTTCCTTGCTGAGCGGCCATTCAGCTTATGTCGATATAGGACTCGTTTTACTGTGGATATCGATACTTTTGTGCCTGTTTCCTCCAGCATCTTCACTAGGTTCTTTGTTGTTGTTCTGGGATTGATTTGCACTTTTTGCACCAAAGTATGTTCATCTCTAGGAGAGTTTCACATACTACTGGTTAAGGTTAGGACTGTGGCATTGGGACGCTGATCCTAGATCTGTACCTATAGGGAAACTTCACCCAGGACCCCAGCCACATCTGTAGTGTAGGCCCCTACCCCAGACTATGACAACCATGCCCCAAAGTGCCAACCACATACAGCCAATCAGGACAAAGACATGTTTAGAAGGCACAAAGCAGGATTAAACTTGAGCAATAACAATTGTCCGCTTCAAAACTTGTTGCTTTATTCTTGCATGTTCGAACACGACCTTTGCTTATGAGTTTCAACGTTTTTGGTAACATGTTGATGGATCAGATTCTATTTGGCCTGAAAATCCCTTGAGGTCATTCAGCAACAGCTGCTCAAAAGAAGGACAAGGAATTGAGGGCAAATAATATCCATATCCACACCTGCTATACAAAGCCAACCACACCCATCCCGTTATTTCAGCCCCACCCCTTGTGTGTGTGTGTGTGTGTGTGTTCGTGTGTGTGTTTGTTGTGTGAGTGTTTGTGTGCGTGCTTGTTGTGTGAGTGTTTGTGTGCGTGCATGCATGTGTGTGTGTGTGTCTCTGTGCCCAGTCCCCAGTCGGCATAGAGGTCAGCCAGATACAGGGCTTTTTAAACAGTAATCCCTGACGGTCCGTTTAATCCAGGTCCCCATGGATGGGGATGTTGTACTGTACATCTACAAAGAGATGAAAATGATGTTTTTGCACCACCAAGGGCAGCCCGGGCCCACTGGACACACGCCCAACCTCTGGCTCCCACTCCGCTCTGCAAACCCTGCCCATCTGTTTCTCTTGCTGTTAGGCCACGGTGTCAGACTGACAGTGGGCACTATGCAGAATGCTCGCTTCGCTAGATGGTAACATAGGAGAGGATAGCCCATCGATACGGTCAGGGAAAACTCCTGGACCCTAACTGTAGTAGCTAACTCCCCATTACCACGTTGTTTTTATCTCTCATATAACACACACACACACACTCCCCACTCTCTCTTACACACACACACACCCCACTCTCTCTTACACACACTCCCCACTCTCTCTTACACACACACACACCCCTCTGCGGCTGCTGAGATGCTGCAAGTAAATATTTAATCACAAGGTCTGTAATCAGGCTCACGCTCCTTCTTAAATGCCAGTCTTCACTGAGCCCACCAGCCACCACACAACTACACACCATACAACTACACATCATACAACTACACACCACACAACTATACACACCATACAACTACACACCACACATCTACACACCACACAACTATACACACCATACAACTACACACCACACATCTACACACCATACAACTACACACCACACAACTATACACACCATACAACTACACACCACACATCTACACACCATACAACTACACACCACACAACTACACACCGTACAACTACACACCACACATCTACACACCATACAACAACTACACACCACACAACTACACACCATACAACTACACACCACACATCTACACACCATACAACTACACACCACACATCTACACACCATACAACTACACACCACACATCTACACACCATACAACTACACACCACACAACTACAACCACACAACTACACACCACACATCTACACATCTACACACCATACAACTACACACAACTACAACTACACACCTACACACCACACATCTACACACCACACATCTACACACCATACAACTACACACCACACAACTACACACTGTACAACTACACACCACACATCTACACACCATACAACTACACACCACACAACTACACACCACACAACTACACACCACACATCTACACACCACACAACTACACACTGTACAACTACACACCACACAACTACACACCGTACAACTACACACCACACATCTACATACCATACAACTACACACCACACAACTACACACTGTACAACTACACACCACACATCTACACACCATACAAGTACACACCACACATCTACACACCATACAACTACACACCACACAACTACAGAGCGGGATGAGGTAGTGGTATAAGGAGCTATGCAGCCTGGTCCCAGATCTGTAAGTGCTTTAGCCCAGGGTGTTCTCAAACCTTTCCTCGGGGCCCCCCAGCCTTTCCATGTATTTTAACTTCAACAGCTAGCACACCTGATTCAACTTGTCAACTAATCATCAAGCCTTTGACTATGTGAATCGGGTGAATCGTCTGGGGGTCCCAGAGGAGAGGTTTGAAAACCACTGCTTTTGTGTACTCCTCTGACTGTCGTTGCTATGTACGGCATGATAACAACCGCCAAGAAAGTTGGCTAAAGCATATATAGATCTGGGATCAGGCTACAGATAGAGCCTACAGAATATAGACATACATCTGAGTAATATGTCCCTTGACACCAGCGGTCTAAGCCACTGTGTAAAAGGTTATCTGGATCGATCGAGTAAACACACTTTATCATATTAACTTTCCCACTGAGCAGAGAGAGGGAGAGGGGGGAGAGAGAGAGAGAGAGAGAGAGAGAGAGGGAGAGGGAGAGGGGGAGATGTTAACATATGTTTCCCATGCCAATAAGGTCCTTGAATTGAATTGAATTGAGAGAGAGGGAGAAAGGCAGAGAGAGAGAGAGAGAGAGAGAGAGGGGAGGGGGAGAGAGATAGAAGAAGAGAGGGGTGAGAGGGTGGAGGAGAGAAGAGAGATGTAGAGAGAGAGGGACACAGAGAGCTAGAGAGAGAAAGAGAGAGAGAGGAGGGTATAGGGAACAAGAGAAAGAGAGAGAGAGAGAGAGGAGGGTACAGGGAACAAGAGAAAGAGAGAGAGAGAGAGGAGGGTGCAGGGAAAAGAGAGAGAGAGCGAGAGAGAGAGGAGGGCACAGGGAACAAGAGAGCGAGAGAGAGAGGAGGGTACAGGGAACAAGAGAAAGAGAGAGAGATAGAGAGGAGGGTACAGGGAACAAGAGAAAGAGAGAGAGATAGAGAGGAGGGTACAGGGAACAAGAGAAAGAGAGAGAGAGGAGGGTACAGGGAACAAGAGAAAGAGAGAGAGAGAGAGGAGGGTACAGGGAACAAGAGAAAGAGAGAGAGAGAGAGGAGGGTACAGGGAACAAGAGAAAGAGAGAGAGAGAGAGAGGAGGGTACAGGGAACAAGAGAGAGAGAGCGAGAGAGAGAGGAGGGTACAGGGAACAAGAGAAAGAGAGAGCGAGAGAGAGAGAGGAGGGTACAGGGAACAAGAGAAAGAGAGAGAGAGAGAGAGAGAGGAGGGTACAGGGAACAAGAGAAAGAAAGAGAGAGAGAGAGAGAGAGGAGGGTACAGGGAACAAGAGAAAGAGAGAGAGAGAGGAGGGTACAGGGAACAAGAGAAAGGGAGAGAGAGACAGAGAGGAGGGTACAGGGAACAAGAGAAAGAGAGAGAGAGAGGGGAGGGTACAGGGAACAAGAGAAAGGGAGAGAGAGGAGGGTACAGGGAACAAGAAAAAGGGAGAGAGAGGAGGGTACAGGGAACAAGAGAAGGAGAGAGAGAGAGAGAGAGAGAGAGAGAGAGAGAGAGAGAGAGAGAGAGAGAGAGAGAGAGAGAGAGAGAGGAGGGTACAGGGAACAAGAGAAAGGGAGAGAGAGGAGGGTACAGGGAACAAGAGAAGGGGAGAGAGAGAGAGAGAGAGAGAGAGAGAGAGAGAGAGAGAGAGAGAGAGAGATGAATAGAGGGGTGGGGAGATGTTAACATATGTTTCCCATGCCAATGAGGTCCTTGAATTGAATTGAGAGATAGAGAAGAAGAGAGGGGTGAGAGGGTGGGGGAGAGAAGAGAGATGTAGAGAGAGAGGGACACAGAGAGCTAGAGAGAGAAGGAGAGAGAGAGAGAGAGAGGAGGGTGCCGGGAACAAGAGAAAGAGAGAGAGAGAGAGAGAGAGAGAGAGAGCGAGAGAGCGAGAGAGGAGGGTACAGGGAACAAGAGAAAGAGAGAGAGAGAGAGCGAGAGAGAGAGAGGAGGGTGCAGGGAAAAGAGAGAGAGAGCGAGAGAGAGAGGAGGGCACAGGGAACAAGAGAGCGAGCGAGAGAGGAGGGTACAGGGAACAAGAGAAAGAGAGAGAGAGAGAGAGATACAGTGCCTTGCAAAAGTATTCGGCCCCCTTGAACTTTGCGACCTTTTGCCACATTTCAGACTTCAAACATAAAGATATAAAACTGTATTTTTTTGTGAAAAATCAACGACAAGTGGGACACTATCATGAAGTGGAATGACATTTATTGGATATTTCAAACTTTTTTAACAAATCAAAAACTGAAAAATTGGGCGTGCAAAATTATTCAGCCCCCTTAAGTTAATACTTTGTAGCGCCACCTTTTGCTGCG